>NW_026646050.1:0-58137 GCF_949987535.1 Balaenoptera acutorostrata
TGAAGGGGGTGTAAAGCGGCATAAACACAGCCGTGAAAAGCAGCTAAACCCCATTATAAAAATAAATTACTTTTCAAAACCCGTGAAACAAAGACAGTGAAAGAGAGAGAAATTCTTACAAAATTCGTTCAGGGGCTGTGATGCAACCTGCATTGACCATATCTAGACCCACAGCTGATTGAGACATAAGGGTGGACACTCTTGGGGCTGAGAGGTTCGGTGAGGTTGGGTGAGCCAACGCAGACCCTTTCAAGTAATACTGCATGGTACCCATCCCATGGGTCCCAAATCTCCAGGTTCAAGGGCATCTTCCTACGTCGAAAACAGGCATGAGAAACCCAGAAGATGGTACACCGTGTGATCGGGAAAGGTTTCTAAAACGCACCTCATTTCTCATCTCCTTGTGCTCGGGTTCGCCATTCCAGCCCCTTTACTAGTCATCTCCCTCCTTGGAGAATCAGCACCTTTATACTCCTGTTCCGTAGAGTTTGCAATTTGTCCTGAGGATGAACGGGAATAGGGGGAACCAAAGAGAGACTAGCTCTAGGTGTTGGGACAGGCACAGGTCACTCTATTTTCCCATCAGGAAGAAGAATTAAGCACAAGCTCAGCCTGCCCCCCAGAACCAGAAGAGGGCCTGAAGCAATCCTGCGCTTTTGCGGCCAGCTCCCAAAAAAGCGAGTTGAAAAATGGAGCTCAGGGGCACTGCAATTCACAAACCTGCCTCGTTTTAAATGATACCTCTCGTCCACAAATATATTAAGGGAAGGCAACGAAGAGGCTTTGAAAGCAAGGCAGAATTGCAGGAAACAGATTTCAGGAGGTAGATTCGAATCGCCTTGAAAGCACATGAAAAACGGCAAAACGTGGACAATGATGCCCTTGGCCAAAAAGGGCGTATGCGTTTTTTCCTGAATATATTCAGGAAAAAACGCATACGCCCTTTTTGGCCAACCAAGCAACCTGGAAAGGCCAATCAGCGCTCCAAAGAAGTCTCGCTTCCCAGCGTGCATAAGGGCCATGCGGAAAAAAGTGTCCAAACCAGAAGTGCAGGACCGGCCATGGAGAAATGGGAGCCTTGCTACGCTGATGGGTGGGATGTAAATTGCCAACAGAGACTCTGGAGAAGTGTACGGTGTGTTCTGAAACATCTAAAAAACACAGCTTGGAGAGCATAGGGCACTTCCACTCATGGGCGTATAAATTGGGAAAACTAAAAATCAGCAAGACACAGGCACCCCAAAGTTTAGGGCTGCTCTGTTGACAAGAACCCCCACTTCATTACACCTTAAATATCCTAGGAAAGAGAAAAATGGATAAAGAAGTTGTGGTCCTCATGTACAATGGAATATCACTCAGCCATGAAATCAACGTCATAAGGCTAGTAGCAGCACGATGAGTGGATTTAGGTACGACGATTCTAAGTGAAATAAGTCACACAGAAAAAGACACTTATCATAAGATATCACTTCTAGAGGGAATGTAAAAACCGCTACACTTGAACTGAATTACAAAACAGAACAGAGTCACACGTTTAGGAAACACACTATGGCTGCGGAACGGGAAAGGTGAGGTGGGGTGATGCATAAAACAAGGGTTTCAAATTAGCTCAGATACCGTGCCATAAACCCAATATGTAAGAGACAAGACCTATTCCTTTTTCAGTGAACTGGACTCAACACCCCCTATTCACCGCACAAGAATATATCTGACTAGTAAGAATCTTCAAACCAATGTATTGATATCTCTCTGTAAGTGAGTCAAGGGGGTGTAAAGCGGCATAAACACAGCCGTGAAAAGCAGCTAAACCCCATTATAAAAATAAATTACTTTTCAAAACCCGTGAAACAAAGACAGTGAAAGAGAGAGAAATTCTTACAAAATTCGTTCAGGGGCTGTGATGCAAAATGGATTGACCATATCTAGACCCACAGCTGATTGAGACATAAGGGTGGACACTCTTGGGGCTGAGAGGTTCGGTGAGGTTGGGTGAGCCAACGCAGACCCTTTCAAGTAATACTGCATGGTACCCATCCCATGGGTCCCAAATCTCCAGGTTCAAGGCCATCTTCCTACATGGAAAACAGGCATGAGAAACCCAGAAGATGGTACACCGTGTGATCGGGAAAGGTTTCTAAAACGCACCTCATTTCTCATCTCCTTTGCTCGGGTTCGCCATTCCAGCCGATTTACTAGCCATCTCCCTCCTTGGAGAATCAGCACCTTTAACCTCCTGTTCCGTACAGGTTGCAATTTGTCCTGAGGATGAACGGGAAGAGGGGGAACCAATGAGAGACTAGCTCTAGGTGTTGGGACAGGCACAGGTCACTCTATTTTCCCATCAGGAAGAAGAATTAAGCACAAGCTCAGCCTGCCCCCCAGAACCAGAAGAGGGCCTGAAGCAATCCTGCGCTTTTGCGGCCAGCTCCCAAAAAAGCGAGTTGAAAAATGGAGCTCAGGGGCACTGCAATTCACAAACCTGCAGAGTTTTAAATGATACCTCTCGTCCACAAATATATTAAGAGAAGGCAACGAAGAGGCTTTGAAAGCAAGGCAGAATTGCAGGAAACAGATTTCAGGAGGTAGATTCGAATCGCCTTGAAAGCACATGAAAAGCGGCAAAACGTGGACAATGATGCCCTTGGCCAAAAAGGGCGTATGCGTTTTTTCCTGAATATATTCAGGAAAAAACGCATACGCCCTTTTTGGCCAACCAAGCAACCTGGAAAGGCCAATCAGCGCTCCAAAGAAGTCTCGCTTCCCAGCGTGCATAAGGGCCATGCGGAAAAAAGTGTCCAAACCAGAAATGCAGGGCCGGCCATGGAGAAATGGGAGCCTTGCTACGCTGATGGGTGGGATGTAAATTGCCAACAGCCACTCTGGAGAAGTGTACGGTGTGTTCTGAAACATCTAAAAAACACAGCTTGGAGAGCATAGGGCACTTCCACTCATGGGCGTATAAATTGGGAAAACTAAAAATCAGCAAGACACAGGCACCCCAAAGTTTAGGGCTGCTCTGTTGACAAGAACCCCCACTTCATTACACCTTAAATATCCTAGGAAAGAGAAAAATGGATAAAGAAGTTGTGGTCCTCATGTACAATGGAATATCACTCAGCCATGAAATCAACGTCATAAGGCTAGTAGCAGCACGATGAGTGGATTTAGGTACGACGATTCTAAGTGAAATAAGTCACACAGAAAAAGACACTTATCATAAGATATCACTTATAGAGGGAATGTAAAAACCGCTACACTTGAACTGAATTACAAAACAGAACAGAGTCACACGTTTAGGAAACACACTATGGCTGCGGAACGGGAAAGGTGAGGTGGGGTGATGCATAAAACAAGGGTTTCAAATTAGCTCAGATACCGTGCCATAAACCCAATATGTAAGAGACAAGACCTATTCCTTTTTCAGTGAACTGGACTCAACACCCCCTATTCACCGCACAAGAATATATCTGACTAGTAAGAATCTTCAAACCAATGTATTGATATCTCTCTGTAAGTGAGTCAAGGGGGTGTAAAGCGGCATAAACACAGCCGTGAAAAGCAGCTAAACCCCATTATAAAAATAAATTACTTTTCAAAACCCGTGAAACAAAGACAGTGAAAGAGAGAGAAATTCTTACAAAATTCGTTCAGGGGCTGTGATGCAAAATGGATTGACCATATCTAGACCCACAGCTGATTGAGACATAAGGGTGGACACTCTTGGGGCTGAGAGGTTCGGTGAGGTTGGGTGAGCCAACGCAGACCCTTTCAAGTAATACTGCATGGTACCCATCCCATGGGTCCCAAATCTCCAGGTTCAAGGCCATCTTCCTACATGGAAAACAGGCATGAGAAACCCAGAAGATGGTACACCGTGTGATCGGGAAAGGTTTCTAAAACGCACCTCATTTCTCATCTCCTTTGCTCGGGTTCGCCATTCCAGCCGATTTACTAGCCATCTCCCTCCTTGGAGAATCAGCACCTTTAACCTCCTGTTCCGTACAGGTTGCAATTTGTCCTGAGGATGAACGGGAAGAGGGGGAACCAATGAGAGACTAGCTCTAGGTGTTGGGACAGGCACAGGTCACTCTATTTTCCCATCAGGAAGAAGAATTAAGCACAAGCTCAGCCTGCCCCCCAGAACCAGAAGAGGGCCTGAAGCAATCCTGCGCTTTTGCGGCCAGCTCCCAAAAAAGCGAGTTGAAAAATGGAGCTCAGGGGCACTGCAATTCACAAACCTGCAGAGTTTTAAATGATACCTCTCGTCCACAAATATATTAAGAGAAGGCAACGAAGAGGCTTTGAAAGCAAGGCAGAATTGCAGGAAACAGATTTCAGGAGGTAGATTCGAATCGCCTTGAAAGCACATGAAAAGCGGCAAAACGTGGACAATGATGCCCTTGGCCAAAAAGGGCGTATGCGTTTTTTCCTGAATATATTCAGGAAAAAACGCATACGCCCTTTTTGGCCAACCAAGCAACCTGGAAAGGCCAATCAGCGCTCCAAAGAAGTCTCGCTTCCCAGCGTGCATAAGGGCCATGCGGAAAAAAGTGTCCAAACCAGAAATGCAGGACCGGCCATGGAGAAATGGGAGCCTTGCTACGCTGATGGGTGGGATGTAAATTGCCAACAGCCACTCTGGAGAAGTGTACGGTGTGTTCTGAAACATCTAAAAAACACAGCTTGGAGAGCATAGGGCACTTCCACTCATGGGCGTATAAATTGGGAAAACTAAAAATCAGCAAGACACAGGCACCCCAAAGTTTAGGGCTGCTCTGTTGACAAGAACCCCCACTTCATTACACCTTAAATATCCTAGGAAAGAGAAAAATGGATAAAGAAGTTGTGGTCCTCATGTACAATGGAATATCACTCAGCCATGAAATCAACGTCATAAGGCTAGTAGCAGCACGATGAGTGGATTTAGGTACGACGATTCTAAGTGAAATAAGTCACACAGAAAAAGACACTTATCATAAGATATCACTTCTAGAGGGAATGTAAAAACCGCTACACTTGAACTGAATTACAAAACAGAACAGAGTCACACGTTTAGGAAACACACTATGGCTGCTGAACGGGAAAGGTGAGGTGGGGTGATGCATAAAACAAGGGTTTCAAATTAGCTCAGATACCGTTCCATAAACCCAATATGTAAGAGACAAGACCTATTCCTTTTTCAGTGAACTGGACTCAACACCCCCTATTCACCGCACAAGAATATATCTGACTAGTAAGAATCTTCAAACCAATGTATTGATATCTCTCTGTAAGTGAGTCAAGGGGGTGTAAAGCGGCATAAACACAGCCGTGAAAAGCAGCTAAACCCCATTATAAAAATAAATTACTTTTCAAAACCCGTGAAACAAAGACAGTGAAAGAGAGAGAAATTCTTACAAAATTCGTTCAGGGGCTGTGATGCAACCTGGATTGACCATATCTAGACCCACAGCTGATTGAGACATAAGGGTGGACACTCTTGGGGCTGAGAGGTTCGGTGAGGTTGGGTGAGCCAACGCAGACCCTTTCAAGTAATACTGCATGGTACCCATCCCATGGGTCCCAAATCTCCAGGTTCAAGGGCATCTTCCTACGTCGAAAACAGGCATGAGAAACCCAGAAGATGGTACACCGTGTGATCGGGAAAGGTTTCTAAAACGCACCTCATTTCTCATCTCCTTTGCTCGGGTTCGCCATTCCAGCCGATTTACTAGCCATCTCCCTCCTTGGAGAATCAGCACCTTTAACCTCCTGTTCCGTACAGGTTGCAATTTGTCCTGAGGATGAACGGGAAGAGGGGGAACCAATGAGAGACTAGCTCTAGGTGTTGGGACAGGCACAGGTCACTCTATTTTCCCATCAGGAAGAAGAATTAAGCACAAGCTCAGCCTGCCCCCCAGAACCAGAAGAGGGCCTGAAGCAATCCTGCGCTTTTGCGGCCAGCTCCCAAAAAAGCGAGTTGAAAAATGGAGCTCAGGGGCACTGCAATTCACAAACCTGCCTCGTTTTAAATGATACCTCTCGTCCACAAATATATTAAGGGAAGGCAACGAAGAGGCTTTGAAAGCAAGGCAGAATTGCAGGAAACAGATTTCAGGAGGTAGATGCGAATCGCCTTGAAAGCACATGAAAAGCGGCAAAACGTGGACAATGATGCCCTTGGCCAAAAAGGGCGTATGCGTTTTTTCCTGAATATATTCAGGAAAAAACGCATACGCCCTTTTTGGCCAACCAAGCAACCTGGAAAGGCCAATCAGCGCTCCAAAGAAGTCTCGCTTCCCAGCGTGCATAAGGGCCATGCGGAAAAAAGTGTCCAAACCAGAAATGCAGGACCGGCCATGGAGAAATGGGAGCCTTGCTACGCTGATGGGTGGGATGTAAATTGCCAACAGCCACTCTGGAGAAGTGTACGGTGTGTTCTGAAACATCTAAAAAACACAGCTTGGAGAGCATAGGGCACTTCCACTCATGGGCGTATAAATTGGGAAAACTAAAAATCAGCAAGACACAGGCACCCCAAAGTTTAGGGCTGCTCTGTTGACAAGAACCCCCACTTCATTACACCTTAAATATCCTAGGAAAGAGAAAAATGGATAAAGAAGTTGTGGTCCTCATGTACAATGGAATATCACTCAGCCATGAAATCAACGTCATAAGGCTAGTAGCAGCACGATGAGTGGATTTAGGTACGACGATTCTAAGTGAAATAAGTCACACAGAAAAAGACACTTATCATAAGATATCACTTCTACAGGGAATGTAAAAACCGCTACACTTGAACTGAATTACAAAACAGAACAGAGTCACACGTTTAGGAAACACACTATGGCTGCTGAACGGGAAAGGTGAGGTGGGGTGATGCATAAAACAAGGGTTTCAAATTAGCTCAGATACCGTTCCATAAACCCAATATGTAAGAGACAAGACCTATTCCTTTTTCAGTGAACTGGACTCAACACCCCCTATTCACCGCACAAGAATATATCTGACTAGTAAGAACCTTCAAACCTATGTATTGATATCTCTCTGTAGGTGAGTGAAGGGGGTGTAAAGCGGCATAAACACAGCCGTGAAAAGCAGCTAAACCCCATTATAAAAATAAATTACTTTTCAAAACCCGTGAAACAAAGACAGTGAAAGAGAGAGAAATTCTTACAAAATTCGTTCAGGGGCTGTGATGCAACCTGCATTGACCATATCTAGACCCACAGCTGATTGAGACATAAGGGTGGACACTCTTGGGGCTGAGAGGTTCGGTGAGGTTGGGTGAGCCAACGCAGACCCTTTCAAGTAATACTGCATGGTACCCATCCCATGGGTCCCAAATCTCCAGGTTCAAGGGCATCTTCCTACGTCGAAAACAGGCATGAGAAACCCAGAAGATGGTACACCGTGTGATCGGGAAAGGTTTCTAAAACGCACCTCATTTCTCATCTCCTTGTGCTCGGGTTCGCCATTCCAGCCCCTTTACTAGTCATCTCCCTCCTTGGAGAATCAGCACCTTTATACTCCTGTTCCGTAGAGTTTGCAATTTGTCCTGAGGATGAACGGGAATAGGGGGAACCAAAGAGAGACTAGCTCTAGGTGTTGGGACAGGCACAGGTCACTCTATTTTCCCATCAGGAAGAAGAATTAAGCACAAGCTCAGCCTGCCCCCCAGAACCAGAAGAGGGCCTGAAGCAATCCTGCGCTTTTGCGGCCAGCTCCCAAAAAAGCGAGTTGAAAAATGGAGCTCAGGGGCACTGCAATTCACAAACCTGCCTCGTTTTAAATGATACCTCTCGTCCACAAATATATTAAGGGAAGGCAACGAAGAGGCTTTGAAAGCAAGGCAGAATTGCAGGAAACAGATTTCAGGAGGTAGATTCGAATCGCCTTGAAAGCACATGAAAAACGGCAAAACGTGGACAATGATGCCCTTGGCCAAAAAGGGCGTATGCGTTTTTTCCTGAATATATTCAGGAAAAAACGCATACGCCCTTTTTGGCCAACCAAGCAACCTGGAAAGGCCAATCAGCGCTCCAAAGAAGTCTCGCTTCCCAGCGTGCATAAGGGCCATGCGGAAAAAAGTGTCCAAACCAGAAATGCAGGACCGGCCATGGAGAAATGGGAGCCTTGCTACGCTGATGGGTGGGATGTAAATTGCCAACAGCCACTCTGGAGAAGTGTACGGTGTGTTCTGAAACATCTAAAAAACACAGCTTGGAGAGCATAGGGCACTTCCACTCATGGGCGTATAAATTGGGAAAACTAAAAATCAGCAAGACACAGGCACCCCAAAGTTTAGGGCTGCTCTGTTGACAAGAACCCCCACTTCATTACACCTTAAATATCCTAGGAAAGAGAAAAATGGATAAAGAAGTTGTGGTCCTCATGTACAATGGAATATCACTCAGCCATGAAATCAACGTCATAAGGCTAGTAGCAGCACGATGAGTGGATTTAGGTACGACGATTCTAAGTGAAATAAGTCACACAGAAAAAGACACTTATCATAAGATATCACTTCTAGAGGGAATGTAAAAACCGCTACACTTGAACTGAATTACAAAACAGAACAGAGTCACACGTTTAGGAAACACACTATGGCTGCGGAACGGGAAAGGTGAGGTGGGGTGATGCATAAAACAAGGGTTTCAAATTAGCTCAGATACCGTGCCATAAACCCAATATGTAAGAGACAAGACCTATTCCTTTTTCAGTGAACTGGACTCAACACCCCCTATTCACCGCACAAGAATATATCTGACTAGTAAGAATCTTCAAACCAATGTATTGATATCTCTCTGTAAGTGAGTCAAGGGGGTGTAAAGCGGCATAAACACAGCCGTGAAAAGCAGCTAAACCCCATTATAAAAATAAATTACTTTTCAAAACCCGTGAAACAAAGACAGTGAAAGAGAGAGAAATTCTTACAAAATTCGTTCAGGGGCTGTGATGCAAAATGGATTGACCATATCTAGACCCACAGCTGATTGAGACATAAGGGTGGACACTCTTGGGGCTGAGAGGTTCGGTGAGGTTGGGTGAGCCAACGCAGACCCTTTCAAGTAATACTGCATGGTACCCATCCCATGGGTCCCAAATCTCCAGGTTCAAGGCCATCTTCCTACATGGAAAACAGGCATGAGAAACCCAGAAGATGGTACACCGTGTGATCGGGAAAGGTTTCTAAAACGCACCTCATTTCTCATCTCCTTGGCTCGGGTTCGCCATTCCAGCCGATTTACTAGCCATCTCCCTCCTTGGAGAATCAGCACCTTTAACCTCCTGTTCCGTACAGGTTGCAATTTGTCCTGAGGATGAACGGGAAGAGGGGGAACCAATGAGAGACTAGCTCTAGGTGTTGGGACAGGCACAGGTCACTCTATTTTCCCATCAGGAAGAAGAATTAAGCACAAGCTCAGCCTGCCCCCCAGAACCAGAAGAGGGCCTGAAGCAATCCTGCGCTTTTGCGGCCAGCTCCCAAAAAAGCGAGTTGAAAAATGGAGCTCAGGGGCACTGCAATTCACAAACCTGCCTCGTTTTAAATGATACCTCTCGTCCACAAATATATTAAGGGAAGGCAACGAAGAGGCTTTGAAAGCAAGGCAGAATTGCAGGAAACAGATTTCAGGAGGTAGATTCGAATCGCCTTGAAAGCACATGAAAAGCGGCAAAACGTGGACAATGATGCCCTTGGCCAAAAAGGGCGTATGCGTTTTTTCCTGAATATATTCAGGAAAAAACGCATACGCCCTTTTTGGCCAACCAAGCAACCTGGAAAGGCCAATCAGCGCTCCAAAGAAGTCTCGCTTCCCAGCGTGCATAAGGGCCATGCGGAAAAAAGTGTCCAAACCAGAAATGCAGGACCGGCCATGGAGAAATGGGAGCCTTGCTACGCTGATGGGTGGGATGTAAATTGCCAACAGCCACTCTGGAGAAGTGTACGGTGTGTTCTGAAACATCTAAAAAACACAGCTTGGAGAGCATAGGGCACTTCCACTCATGGGCGTATAAATTGGGAAAACTAAAAATCAGCAAGACACAGGCACCCCAAAGTTTAGGGCTGCTCTGTTGACAAGAACCCCCACTTCATTACACCTTAAATATCCTAGGAAAGAGAAAAATGGATAAAGAAGTTGTGGTCCTCATGTACAATGGAATATCACTCAGCCATGAAATCAACGTCATAAGGCTAGTAGCAGCACGATGAGTGGATTTAGGTACGACGATTCTAAGTGAAATAAGTCACACAGAAAAAGACACTAATCATAAGATATCACTTCTAGAGGGAATGTAAAAACCGCTACACTTGAACTGAATTACAAAACAGAACAGAGTCACACGTTTAGGAAACACACTATGGCTGCTGAACGGGAAAGGTGAGGTGGGGTGATGCATAAAACAAGGGTTTCAAATTAGCTCAGATACCGTTCCATAAACCCAATATGTAAGAGACAAGACCTATTCCTTTTTCAGTGAACTGGACTCAACACCCCCTATTCACCGCACAAGAATATATCTGACTAGTAAGAATCTTCAAACCAATGTATTGATATCTCTCTGTAAGTGAGTCAAGGGGGTGTAAAGCGGCATAAACACAGCCGTGAAAAGCAGCTAAACCCCATTATAAAAATAAATTACTTTTCAAAACCCGTGAAACAAAGACAGTGAAAGAGAGAGAAATTCTTACAAAATTCGTTCAGGGGCTGTGATGCAACCTGCATTGACCATATCTAGACCCACAGCTGATTGAGACATAAGGGTGGACACTCTTGGGGCTGAGAGGTTCGGTGAGGTTGGGTGAGCCAACGCAGACCCTTTCAAGTAATACTGCATGGTACCCATCCCATGGGTCCCAAATCTCCAGGTTCAAGGGCATCTTCCTACGTCGAAAACAGGCATGAGAAACCCAGAAGATGGTACACCGTGTGATCGGGAAAGGTTTCTAAAACGCACCTCATTTCTCATCTCCTTTGCTCGGGTTCGCCATTCCAGCCGATTTACTAGCCATCTCCCTCCTTGGAGAATCAGCACCTTTAACCTCCTGTTCCGTACAGGTTGCAATTTGTCCTGAGGATGAACGGGAAGAGGGGGAACCAATGAGAGACTAGCTCTAGGTGTTGGGACAGGCACAGGTCACTCTATTTTCCCATCAGGAAGAAGAATTAAGCACAAGCTCAGCCTGCCCCCCAGAACCAGAAGAGGGCCTGAAGCAATCCTGCGCTTTTGCGGCCAGCTCCCAAAAAAGCGAGTTGAAAAATGGAGCTCAGGGGCACTGCAATTCACAAACCTGCCTCGTTTTAAATGATACCTCTCGTCCACAAATATATTAAGGGAAGGCAACGAAGAGGCTTTGAAAGCAAGGCAGAATTGCAGGAAACAGATTTCAGGAGGTAGATTCGAATCGCCTTGAAAGCACATGAAAAGCGGCAAAACGTGGACAATGATGCCCTTGGCCAAAAAGGGCGTATGCGTTTTTTCCTGAATATATTCAGGAAAAAACGCATACGCCCTTTTTGGCCAACCAAGCAACCTGGAAAGGCCAATCAGCGCTCCAAAGAAGTCTCGCTTCCCAGCGTGCATAAGGGCCATGCGGAAAAAAGTGTCCAAACCAGAAATGCAGGACCGGCCATGGAGAAATGGGAGCCTTGCTACGCTGATGGGTGGGATGTAAATTGCCAACAGCCACTCTGGAGAAGTGTACGGTGTGTTCTGAAACATCTAAAAAACACAGCTTGGAGAGCATAGGGCACTTCCACTCATGGGCGTATAAAATGGGAAAACTAAAAATCAGCAAGACACAGGCACCCCAAAGTTTAGGGCTGCTCTGTTGACAAGAACCCCCACTTCATTACACCTTAAATATCCTAGGAAAGAGAAAAATGGATAAAGAAGTTGTGGTCCTCATGTACAATGGAATATCACTCAGCCATGAAATCAACGTCATAAGGCTAGTAGCAGCACGATGAGTGGATTTAGGTACGACGATTCTAAGTGAAATAAGTCACACAGAAAAAGACAGTTATCATAAGATATCACTTCTAGAGGGAATGTAAAAACCGCTACACTTGAACTGAATTACAAAACAGAACAGAGTCACACGTTTAGGAAACACACTATGGCTGCTGAAAGGGAAAGGTGAGGTGGGGTGATGCATAAAACAAGGGTTTCAAATTAGCTCAGATACCGTTCCATAAACCCAATATGTAAGAGACAAGACCTATTCCTTTTTCAGTGAACTGGACTCAACACCCCCTATTCACCGCACAAGAATATATCTGACTAGTAAGAATCTTCAAACCAATATATTGATATCTCTCTGTAAGTGAGTCAAGGGGGTGTAAAGCGGCATAAACACAGCCGTGAAAAGCAGCTAAACCCCATTATAAAAATAAATTACTTTTCAAAACCCGTGAAACAAAGACAGTGAAAGAGAGAGAAATTCTTACAAAATTCGTTCAGGGGCTGTGATGCAACCTGGATTGACCATATCTAGACCCACAGCTGATTGAGACATAAGGGTGGACACTCTTGGGGCTGAGAGGTTCGGTGAGGTTGGGTGAGCCAACGCAGACCCTTTCAAGTAATACTGCATGGTACCCATCCCATGGGTCCCAAATCTCCAGGTTCAAGGGCATCTTCCTACGTCGAAAACAGGCATGAGAAACCCAGAAGATGGTACACCGTGTGATCGGGAAAGGTTTCTAAAACGCACCTCATTTCTCATCTCCTTGGCTCGGGTTCGCCATTCCAGCCGATTTACTAGCCATCTCCCTCCTTGGAGAATCAGCACCTTTAACCTCCTGTTCCGTACAGGTTGCAATTTGTCCTGAGGATGAACGGGAAGAGGGGGAACCAATGAGAGACTAGCTCTAGGTGTTGGGACAGGCACAGGTCACTCTATTTTCCCATCAGGAAGAAGAATTAAGCACAAGCTCAGCCTGCCCCCCAGAACCAGAAGAGGGCCTGAAGCAATCCTGCGCTTTTGCGGCCAGCTCCCAAAAAAGCGAGTTGAAAAATGGAGCTCAGGGGCACTGCAATTCACAAACCTGCCTCGTTTTAAATGATACCTCTCGTCCACAAATATATTAAGGGAAGGCAACGAAGAGGCTTTGAAAGCAAGGCAGAATTGCAGGAAACAGATTTCAGGAGGTAGATTCGAATCGCCTTGAAAGCACATGAAAAGCGGCAAAACGTGGACAATGATGCCCTTGGCCAAAAAGGGCGTATGCTTTTTTTCCTGAATATATTCAGGAAAAAACGCATACGCCCTTTTTGGCCAACCAAGCAACCTGGAAAGGCCAATCAGCGCTCCAAAGAAGCCTCACTTCCCAGCGGGCAAAAGGGCCATGCGGAAAAAAGTGTCCAAACCAGAAATGCAGGACCGGCCATGGAGAAATGGGAACCTTGCTACGCTGATGGGTGGGATGTACATTGCCAACAGCCACTCTGGAGAAGTGTACGGTGTGTTCTGAAACATCTAAAAAACACAGCTTGGAGAGCATAGGGCACTTCCACTCATGGGCGTATAAATTGGGAAAACTAAAAATCAGCAAGACACAGGCACCCCAAAGTTTAGGGCTGCTCTGTTGACAAGAACCCCCACTTCATTACACCTTAAATATCCTAGGAAAGAGAAAAATGGATAAAGAAGTTGTGGTCCTCATGTACAATGGAATATCAGTCAGCCATGAAATCAACGTCATAAGGCTAGTAGCAGGACGATGAGTGGATTTAGGTACGACGATTCTAAGTGAAATAAGTCACACAGAAAAAGACACTTATCATAAGATATCACTTCGAGAGGGAATGTAAAAACCGCTACACTTGAACTGAATTACAAAACAGAACAGAGTCACACGTTCAGGAAACACACTATGGCTGCTGAACGGGAAAGGTGAGGTGGGGTGATGCATAAAACAAGGGTTTCAAATTAGCTCAGATACCGTTCCATAAACCCAATTTGTAAGAGACAAGACCTATTCCTTTTTCAGTGAACTGGACTCAACACCCCCTATTCACCGCACAAGAATATATCTGACTAGTAAGAATCTTCAAACCTATGTATTGATATCTCTCTGTAAGTGAGTCAAGGGGGTGTAAAGCGGCATAAACACAGCCGTGAAAAGCAGCTAAACCCCATTATAAAAATTAATTACTTCTCAAAACCCGTGAAACAAAGACAGTGAAAGAGAGAGAAATTCTTACAAAATTCGTTCAGGGGCTGTGATGCAACCTGGATTGACCATATCTAGACCCACAGCTGATTGAGACATAAGGGTGGACACTCTTGGGGCTGAGAGGTTCGGTGAGGTTGGGTGAGCCAACGCAGACCCTTTCAAGTAATACTGCATGGTACCCATCCCATGGGTCCCAAATCTCCAGGTTCAAGGGCATCTTCCTACGTCGAAAACAGGCATGAGAAACCCAGAAGATGGTACACCGTGTGATCGGGAAAGGTTTCTAAAACGCACCTCATTTCTCATCTCCTTGGCTCGGGTTCGCCATTCCAGCCGATTTACTAGCCATCTCCCTCCTTGGAGAATCAGCACCTTTAACCTCCTGTTCCGTACAGGTTGCAATTTGTCCTGAGGATGAACGGGAAGAGGGGGAACCAATGAGAGACTAGCTCTAGGTGTTGGGACAGGCACAGGTCACTCTATTTTCCCATCAGGAAGAAGAATTAAGCACAAGCTCAGCCTGCCCCCCAGAACCAGAAGAGGGCCTGAAGCAATCCTGCGCTTTTGCGGCCAGCTCCCAAAAAAGCGAGTTGAAAAATGGAGCTCAGGGGCACTGCAATTCACAAACCTGCCTCGTTTTAAATGATACCTCTCGTCCACAAATATATTAAGGGAAGGCAACGAAGAGGCTTTGAAAGCAAGGCAGAATTGCAGGAAACAGATTTCAGGAGGTAGATTCGAATCGCCTTGAAAGCACATGAAAAGCGGCAAAACGTGGACAATGATGCCCTTGGCCAAAAAGGGCGTATGCGTTTTTTCCTGAATATATTCAGGAAAAAACGCATACGCCCTTTTTGGCCAACCAAGCAACCTGGAAAGGCCAATCAGCGCTCCAAAGAAGTCTCGCTTCCCAGCGTGCATAAGGGCCATGCGGAAAAAAGTGTCCAAACCAGAAATGCAGGACCGGCCATGGAGAAATGGGAGCCTTGCTACGCTGATGGGTGGGATGTAAATTGCCAACAGCCACTCTGGAGAAGTGTACGGTGTGTTCTGAAACATCTAAAAAACACAGCTTGGAGAGCATAGGGCACTTCCACTCATGGGCGTATAAATTGGGAAAACTAAAAATCAGCAAGACACAGGCACCCCAAAGTTTAGGGCTGCTCTGTTGACAAGAACCCCCACTTCATTACACCTTAAATATCCTAGGAAAGAGAAAAATGGATAAAGAAGTTGTGGTCCTCATGTACAATGGAATATCACTCAGCCATGAAATCAACGTCATAAGGCTAGTAGCAGCACGATGAGTGGATTTAGGTACGACGATTCTAAGTGAAATAAGTCACACAGAAAAAGACACTAATCATAAGATATCACTTCTAGAGGGAATGTAAAAACCGCTACACTTGAACTGAATTACAAAACAGAACAGAGTCACACGTTTAGGAAACACACTATGGCTGCTGAACGGGAAAGGTGAGGTGGGGTGATGCATAAAACAAGGGTTTCAAATTAGCTCAGATACCGTTCCATAAACCCAATATGTAAGAGACAAGACCTATTCCTTTTTCAGTGAACTGGACTCAACACCCCCTATTCACCGCACAAGAATATATCTGACTAGTAAGAATCTTCAAACCAATGTATTGATATCTCTCTGTAAGTGAGTCAAGGGGGTGTAAAGCGGCATAAACACAGCCGTGAAAAGCAGCTAAACCCCATTATAAAAATAAATTACTTTTCAAAACCCGTGAAACAAAGACAGTGAAAGAGAGAGAAATTCTTACAAAATTCGTTCAGGGGCTGTGATGCAACCTGCATTGACCATATCTAGACCCACAGCTGATTGAGACATAAGGGTGGACACTCTTGGGGCTGAGAGGTTCGGTGAGGTTGGGTGAGCCAACGCAGACCCTTTCAAGTAATACTGCATGGTACCCATCCCATGGGTCCCAAATCTCCAGGTTCAAGGGCATCTTCCTACGTCGAAAACAGGCATGAGAAACCCAGAAGATGGTACACCGTGTGATCGGGAAAGGTTTCTAAAACGCACCTCATTTCTCATCTCCTTTGCTCGGGTTCGCCATTCCAGCCGATTTACTAGCCATCTCCCTCCTTGGAGAATCAGCACCTTTAACCTCCTGTTCCGTACAGGTTGCAATTTGTCCTGAGGATGAACGGGAAGAGGGGGAACCAATGAGAGACTAGCTCTAGGTGTTGGGACAGGCACAGGTCACTCTATTTTCCCATCAGGAAGAAGAATTAAGCACAAGCTCAGCCTGCCCCCCAGAACCAGAAGAGGGCCTGAAGCAATCCTGCGCTTTTGCGGCCAGCTCCCAAAAAAGCGAGTTGAAAAATGGAGCTCAGGGGCACTGCAATTCACAAACCTGCCTCGTTTTAAATGATACCTCTCGTCCACAAATATATTAAGGGAAGGCAACGAAGAGGCTTTGAAAGCAAGGCAGAATTGCAGGAAACAGATTTCAGGAGGTAGATTCGAATCGCCTTGAAAGCACATGAAAAGCGGCAAAACGTGGACAATGATGCCCTTGGCCAAAAAGGGCGTATGCGTTTTTTCCTGAATATATTCAGGAAAAAACGCATACGCCCTTTTTGGCCAACCAAGCAACCTGGAAAGGCCAATCAGCGCTCCAAAGAAGTCTCGCTTCCCAGCGTGCATAAGGGCCATGCGGAAAAAAGTGTCCAAACCAGAAATGCAGGACCGGCCATGGAGAAATGGGAGCCTTGCTACGCTGATGGGTGGGATGTAAATTGCCAACAGCCACTCTGGAGAAGTGTACGGTGTGTTCTGAAACATCTAAAAAACACAGCTTGGAGAGCATAGGGCACTTCCACTCATGGGCGTATAAATTGGGAAAACTAAAAATCAGCAAGACACAGGCACCCCAAAGTTTAGGGCTGCTCTGTTGACAAGAACCCCCACTTCATTACACCTTAAATATCCTAGGAAAGAGAAAAATGGATAAAGAAGTTGTGGTCCTCATGTACAATGGAATATCACTCAGCCATGAAATCAACGTCATAAGGCTAGTAGCAGCACGATGAGTGGATTTAGGTACGACGATTCTAAGTGAAATAAGTCACACAGAAAAAGACACTTATCATAAGATATCACTTCTACAGGGAATGTAAAAACCGCTACACTTGAACTGAATTACAAAACAGAACAGAGTCACACGTTTAGGAAACACACTATGGCTGCTGAACGGGAAAGGTGAGGTGGGGTGATGCATAAAACAAGGGTTTCAAATTAGCTCAGATACCGTTCCATAAACCCAATATGTAAGAGACAAGACCTATTCCTTTTTCAGTGAACTGGACTCAACACCCCCTATTCACCGCACAAGAATATATCTGACTAGTAAGAATCTTCAAACCAATGTATTGATATCTCTCTGTAAGTGAGTCAAGGGGGTGTAAAGCGGCATAAACACAGCCGTGAAAAGCAGCTAAACCCCATTATAAAAATAAATTACTTTTCAAAACCCGTGAAACAAAGACAGTGAAAGAGAGAGAAATTCTTACAAAATTCGTTCAGGGGCTGTGATGCAACCTGGATTGACCATATCTAGACCCACAGCTGATTGAGACATAAGGGTGGACACTCTTGGGGCTGAGAGGTTCGGTGAGGTTGGGTGAGCCAACGCAGACCCTTTCAAGTAATACTGCATGGTACCCATCCCATGGGTCCCAAATCTCCAGGTTCAAGGGCATCTTCCTACGTCGAAAACAGGCATGAGAAACCCAGAAGATGGTACACCGTGTGATCGGGAAAGGTTTCTAAAACGCACCTCATTTCTCATCTCCTTGGCTCGGGTTCGCCATTCCAGCCGATTTACTAGCCATCTCCCTCCTTGGAGAATCAGCACCTTTAACCTCCTGTTCCGTACAGGTTGCAATTTGTCCTGAGGATGAACGGGAAGAGGGGGAACCAATGAGAGACTAGCTCTAGGTGTTGGGACAGGCACAGGTCACTCTATTTTCCCATCAGGAAGAAGAATTAAGCACAAGCTCAGCCTGCCCCCCAGAACCAGAAGAGGGCCTGAAGCAATCCTGCGCTTTTGCGGCCAGCTCCCAAAAAAGCGAGTTGAAAAATGGAGCTCAGGGGCACTGCAATTCACAAACCTGCCTCGTTTTAAATGATACCTCTCGTCCACAAATATATTAAGGGAAGGCAACGAAGAGGCTTTGAAAGCAAGGCAGAATTGCAGGAAACAGATTTCAGGAGGTAGATTCGAATCGCCTTGAAAGCACATGAAAAGCGGCAAAACGTGGACAATGATGCCCTTGGCCAAAAAGGGCGTATGCGTTTTTTCCTGAATATATTCAGGAAAAAACGCATACGCCCTTTTTGGCCAACCAAGCAACCTGGAAAGGCCAATCAGCGCTCCAAAGAAGTCTCGCTTCCCAGCGTGCATAAGGGCCATGCGGAAAAAAGTGTCCAAACCAGAAATGCAGGACCGGCCATGGAGAAATGGGAGCCTTGCTACGCTGATGGGTGGGATGTAAATTGCCAACAGCCACTCTGGAGAAGTGTACGGTGTGTTCTGAAACATCTAAAAAACACAGCTTGGAGAGCATAGGGCACTTCCACTCATGGGCGTATAAATTGGGAAAACTAAAAATCAGCAAGACACAGGCACCCCAAAGTTTAGGGCTGCTCTGTTGACAAGAACCCCCACTTCATTACACCTTAAATATCCTAGGAAAGAGAAAAATGGATAAAGAAGTTGTGGTCCTCATGTACAATGGAATATCACTCAGCCATGAAATCAACGTCATAAGGCTAGTAGCAGCACGATGAGTGGATTTAGGTACGACGATTCTAAGTGAAATAAGTCACACAGAAAAAGACACTAATCATAAGATATCAGTTCTAGAGGGAATGTAAAAACCGCTACACTTGAACTGAATTACAAAACAGAACAGAGTCACACGTTTAGGAAACACACTATGGCTGCTGAACGGGAAAGGTGAGGTGGGGTGATGCATAAAACAAGGGTTTCAAATTAGCTCAGATACCGTTCCATAAACCCAATATGTAAGAGACAAGACCTATTCCTTTTTCAGTGAACTGGACTCAACACCCCCAATTCACCGCACAAGAATATATCTGACTAGTAAGAACCTTCAAACCTATGTATTGATATCTCTCTGTAGGTGAGTGAAGGGGGTGTAAAGCGGCATAAACACAGCCGTGAAAAGCAGCTAAACCCCATTATAAAAATAAATTACTTTTCAAAACCCGTGAAACAAAGACAGTGAAAGAGAGAGAAATTCTTACAAAATTCGTTCAGGGGCTGTGATGCAACCTGCATTGACCATATCTAGACCCACAGCTGATTGAGACATAAGGGTGGACACTCTTGGGGCTGAGAGGTTCGGTGAGGTTGGGTGAGCCAACGCAGACCCTTTCAAGTAATACTGCATGGTACCCATCCCATGGGTCCCAAATCTCCAGGTTCAAGGGCATCTTCCTACGTCGAAAACAGGCATGAGAAACCCAGAAGATGGTACACCGTGTGATCGGGAAAGGTTTCTAAAACGCACCTCATTTCTCATCTCCTTTGCTCGGTTCGCCATTCCAGCCGATTTACTAGCCATCTCCCTCCTTGGAGAATCAGCACCTTTAACCTCCTGTACCGTACAGGTTGCAATTTGTCCTGAGGATGAACGGGAAGAGGGGGAACCAATGAGAGACTAGCTCTAGGTGTTGGGACAGGCCCAGGTCACTCTATTTTCCCATCAGGAAGAAGAATTAAGCACAAGCTCAGCCTGCCCCCCAGAACCAGAAGAGGGCCTGAAGCAATCCTGCGCTTTTGCGGCCAGCTCCCAAAAAAGCGAGTTGAAAAATGGAGCTCAGGGGCACTGCAATTCACAAACCTGCCTCGTTTTAAATGATACCTCTCGTCCACAAATATATTAAGGGAAGGCAACGAAGAGGCTTTGAAAGCAAGGCAGAATTGCAGGAAACAGATTTCAGGAGGTAGATTCGAATCGCCTTGAAAGCACATGAAAAGCGGCAAAACGTGGACAATGATGCCCTTGGCCAAAAAGGGCATCTGCGTTTTTTCCTGAATATATTCAGGAAAAAACGCATACGCCCTTTTTGGCCAACCAAGCAACCTGGAAAGGCCAATCAGCGCTCCAAAGAAGTCTCGCTTCCCAGCGTGCATAAGGGCCATGCGGAAAAAAGTGTCCAAACCAGAAATGCAGGACCGGCCATGGAGAAATGGGAGCCTTGCTACGCTGATGGGTGGGATGTAAATTGCCAACAGCCACTCTGGAGAAGTGTACGGTGTGTTCTGAAACATCTAAAAAACACAGCTTGGAGAGCATAGGGCACTTCCACTCATGGGCGTATAAATTGGGAAAACTAAAAATCAGCAAGACACAGGCACCCCAAAGTTTAGGGCTGCTCTGTTGACAAGAACCCCCACTTCATTACACCTTAAATATCCTAGGAAAGAGAAAAATGGATAAAGAAGTTGTGGTCCTCATGTACAATGGAATATCACTCAGCCATGAAATCAACGTCATAAGGCTAGTAGCAGCACGATGAGTGGATTTAGGTACGACGATTCTAAGTGAAATAAGTCACACAGAAAAAGACACTTATCATAAGATATCACTTCTAGAGGGAATGTAAAAACCGCTACACTTGAACTGAATTACAAAACAGAACAGAGTCACACGTTTAGGAAACACACTATGGCTGCTGAACGGGAAAGGTGAGGTGGGGTGATGCATAAAACAAGGGTTTCAAATTAGCTCAGATACCGTTCCATAAACCCAATATGTAAGAGACAAGACCTATTCCTTTTTCAGTGAACTGGACTCAACACCCCCTATTCACCGCACAAGAATATATCTGACTAGTAAGAATCTTCAAACCAATGTATTGATATCTCTCTGTAAGTGAGTCAAGGGGGTGTAAAGCGGCATAAACAGAGCCGTGAAAAGCAGCTAAACCCCATTATAAAAATAAATTACTTTTCAAAACCCGTGAAACAAAGACAGTGAAAGAGAGAGAAATTCTTACAAAATTCGTTCAGGGGCTGTGATGCAACCTGGATTGACCATATCTAGACCCACAGCTGATTGAGACATAAGGGTGGACACTCTTGGGGCTGAGAGGTTCGGTGAGGTTGGGTGAGCCAACGCAGACCCTTTCAAGTAATACTGCATGGTACCCATCCCATGGGTCCCAAATCTCCAGGTTCAAGGGCATCTTCCTACGTCGAAAACAGGCATGAGAAACCCAGAAGATGGTACACCGTGTGATCGGGAAAGGTTTCTAAAACGCACCTCATTTCTCATCTCCTTGGCTCGGGTTCGCCATTCCAGCCGATTTACTAGCCATCTCCCTCCTTGGAGAATCAGCACCTTTAACCTCCTGTTCCGTACAGGTTGCAATTTGTCCTGAGGATGAACGGGAAGAGGGGGAACCAATGAGAGACTAGCTCTAGGTGTTGGGACAGGCACAGGTCACTCTATTTTCCCATCAGGAAGAAGAATTAAGCACAAGCTCAGCCTGCCCCCCAGAACCAGAAGAGGGCCTGAAGCAATCCTGCGCTTTTGCGGCCAGCTCCCAAAAAAGCGAGTTGAAAAATGGAGCTCAGGGGCACTGCAATTCACAAACCTGCCTCGTTTTAAATGATACCTCTCGTCCACAAATATATTAAGGGAAGGCAACGAAGAGGCTTTGAAAGCAAGGCAGAATTGCAGGAAACAGATTTCAGGAGGTAGATTCGAATCGCCTTGAAAGCACATGAAAAGCGGCAAAACGTGGACAATGATGCCCTTGGCCAAAAAGGGCGTATGCGTTTTTTCGTGAATATATTCAGGAAAAAACGCATACGCCCTTTTTGGCCAACCAAGCAACCTGGAAAGGCCAATCAGGGCTCCAAAGAAGTCTCGCTTCCCAGCGTGCATAAGGGCCATGCGGAAAAAAGTGTCCAAACCAGAAATGCAGGACCGGCCATGGAGAAATGGGAGCCTTGCTACGCTGATGGGTGGGATGTAAATTGCCAACAGCCACTCTGGAGAAGTGTACGGTGTGTTCTGAAACATCTAAAAAACACAGCTTGGAGAGCATAGGGCACTTCCACTCATGGGCGTATAAATTGGGAAAACTAAAAATCAGCAAGACACAGGCACCCCAAAGTTTAGGGCTGCTCTGTTGACAAGAACCCCCACTTCATTACACCTTAAATATCCTAGGAAAGAGAAAAATGGATAAAGAAGTTGTGGTCCTCATGTACAATGGAATATCACTCAGCCATGAAATCAACGTCATAAGGCTAGTAGCAGCACGATGAGTGGATTTAGGTACGACGATTCTAAGTGAAATAAGTCACACAGAAAAAGACACTTATCATAAGATATCACTTCTAGAGGGAATGTAAAAACCGCTACACTTGAACTGAATTACAAAACAGAACAGAGTCACACGTTTAGGAAACACACTATGGCTGCTGAACGGGAAAGGTGAGGTGGGGTGATGCATAAAACAAGGGTTTCAAATTAGCTCAGATACCGTTCCATAAACCCAATATGTAAGAGACAAGACCTATTCCTTTTTCAGTGAACTGGACTCAACACCCCCTATTCACCGCACAAGAATATATCTGACTAGTAAGAATCTTCAAACCAATGTATTGATATCTCTCTGTAAGTGAGTCAAGGGGGTGTAAAGCGGCATAAACACAGCCGTGAAAAGCAGCTAAACCCCATTATAAAAATAAATTACTTTTCAAAACCCGTGAAACAAAGACAGTGAAAGAGAGAGAAATTCTTACAAAATTCGTTCAGGGGCTGTGATGCAACCTGGATTGACCATATCTAGACCCACAGCTGATTGAGACATAAGGGTGGACACTCTTGGGGCTGAGAGGTTCGGTGAGGTTGGGTGAGCCAACGCAGACCCTTTCAAGTAATACTGCATGGTACCCATCCCATGGGTCCCAAATCTCCAGGTTCAAGGGCATCTTCCTACGTCGAAAACAGGCATGAGAAACCCAGAAGATGGTACACCGTGTGATCGGGAAAGGTTTCTAAAACGCACCTCATTTCTCATCTCCTTGGCTCGGGTTCGCCATTCCAGCCGATTTACTAGCCATCTCCCTCCTTGGAGAATCAGCACCTTTAACCTCCTGTTCCGTACAGGTTGCAATTTGTCCTGAGGATGAACGGGAAGAGGGGGAACCAATGAGAGACTAGCTCTAGGTGTTGGGACAGGCACAGGTCACTCTATTTTCCCATCAGGAAGAAGAATTAAGCACAAGCTCAGCCTGCCCCCCAGAACCAGAAGAGGGCCTGAAGCAATCCTGCGCTTTTGCGGCCAGCTCCCAAAAAAGCGAGTTGAAAAATGGAGCTCAGGGGCACTGCAATTCACAAACCTGCAGAGTTTTAAATGATACCTCTCGTCCACAAATATATTAAGGGAAGGCAACGAAGAGGCTTTGAAAGCAAGGCAGAATTGCAGGAAACAGATTTCAGGAGGTAGATTCGAATCGCCTTGAAAGCACATGAAAAGCGGCAAAACGTGGACAATGATGCCCTTGGCCAAAAAGGGCGTATGCGTTTTTTCGTGAATATATTCAGGAAAAAACGCATACGCCCTTTTTGGCCAACCAAGCAACCTGGAAAGGCCAATCAGCGCTCCAAAGAAGTCTCGCTTCCCAGCGTGCATAAGGGCCATGCGGAAAAAAGTGTCCAAACCAGAAATGCAGGACCGGCCATGGAGAAATGGGAGCCTTGCTACGCTGATGGGTGGGATGTAAATTCCCAACAGGCACTCTGGAGAAGTGTACGGTGTGTTCTGAAACATCTAAAAAACACAGCTTGGAGAGCATAGGGCACTTCCACTCATGGGCGTATAAATTGGGAAAACTAAAAATCAGCAAGACACAGGCACCCCAAAGTTTAGGGCTGCTCTGTTGACAAGAACCCCCACTTCATTACACCTTAAATATCCTAGGAAAGAGAAAAATGGATAAAGAAGTTGTGGTCCTCATGTACAATGGAATATCACTCAGCCATGAAATCAACGTCAAAAGGCTAGTAGCAGCACGATGAGTGGATTTAGGTACGACGATTCTAAGTGAAATAAGTCACACAGAAAAAGACACTTATCATAAGATATCACTTCTAGAGGGAATGTAAAAACCGCTACACTTGAACTGAATTACAAAACAGAACAGAGTCACACGTTTAGGAAACACACTATGGCTGCTGAACGGGAAAGGTGAGGTGGGGTGATGCATAAAACAAGGGTTTCAAATTAGCTCAGATACCGTTCCATAAACCCAATATGTAAGAGACAAGACCTATTCCTTTTTCAGTGAACTGGACTCAACACCCCCTATTCACCGCACAAGAATATATCTGACTAGTAAGAATCTTCAAACCAATGTATTGATATCTCTCTGTAAGTGAGTCAAGGGGGTGTAAAGCGGCATAAACACAGCCGTGAAAAGCAGCTAAACCCCATTATAAAAATAAATTACTTTTCAAAACCCGTGAAACAAAGACAGTGAAAGAGAGAGAAATTCTTACAAAATTCGTTCAGGGGCTGTGATGCAACCTGGATTGACCATATCTAGACCCACAGCTGATTGAGACATAAGGGTGGACACTCTTGGGGCTGAGAGGTTCGGTGAGGTTGGGTGAGCCAACGCAGACCCTTTCAAGTAATACTGCATGGTACCCATCCCATGGGTCCCAAATCTCCAGGTTCAAGGGCATCTTCCTACGTCGAAAACAGGCATGAGAAACCCAGAAGATGGTACACCGTGTGATCGGGAAAGGTTTCTAAAACGCACCTCATTTCTCATCTCCTTGGCTCGGGTTCGCCATTCCAGCCGATTTACTAGCCATCTCCCTCCTTGGAGAATCAGCACCTTTAACCTCCTGTTCCGTACAGGTTGCAATTTGTCCTGAGGATGAACGGGAAGAGGGGGAACCAATGAGAGACTAGCTCTAGGTGTTGGGACAGGCACAGGTCACTCTATTTTCCCATCAGGAAGAAGAATTAAGCACAAGCTCAGCCTGCCCCCCAGAACCAGAAGAGGGCCTGAAGCAATCCTGCGCTTTTGCGGCCAGCTCCCAAAAAAGCGAGTTGAAAAATGGAGCTCAGGGGCACTGCAATTCACAAACCTGCCTCGTTTTAAATGATACCTCTCGTCCACAAATATATTAAGGGAAGGCAACGAAGAGGCTTTGAAAGCAAGGCAGAATTGCAGGAAACAGATTTCAGGAGGTAGATTCGAATCGCCTTGAAAGCACATGAAAAGCGGCAAAACGTGGACAATGATGCCCTTGGCCAAAAAGGGCGTATGCGTTTTTTCCTGAATATATTCAGGAAAAAACGCATACGCCCTTTTTGGCCAACCAAGCAACCTGGAAAGGCCAATCAGCGCTCCAAAGAAGTCTCGCTTCCCAGCGTGCATAAGGGCCATGCGGAAAAAAGTGTCCAAACCAGAAATGCAGGACCGGCCATGGAGAAATGGGAGCCTTGCTACGCTGATGGGTGGGATGTAAATTGCCAACAGCCACTCTGGAGAAGTGTACGGTGTGTTCTGAAACATCTAAAAAACACAGCTTGGAGAGCATAGGGCACTTCCACTCATGGGCGTATAAATTGGGAAAACTAAAAATCAGCAAGACACAGGCACCCCAAAGTTTAGGGCTGCTCTGTTGACAAGAACCCCCACTTCATTACACCTTAAATATCCTAGGAAAGAGAAAAATGGATAAAGAAGTTGTGGTCCTCATGTACAATGGAATATCACTCAGCCATGAAATCCACGTCATAAGGCTAGTAGCAGCACGATGAGTGGATTTAGGTACGACGATTCTAAGTGAAATAAGTCACACAGAAAAAGACACTTATCATAAGATATCACTTCTAGAGGGAATGTAAAAACCGCTACACTTGAACTGAATTACAAAACAGAACAGAGTCACACGTTTAGGAAACACACTATGGCTGCTGAACGGGAAAGGTGAGGTGGGGTGATGCATAAAACAAGGGTTTCAAATTAGCTCAGATACCGTTCCATAAACCCAATATGTAAGAGACAAGACCTATTCCTTTTTCAGTGAACTGGACTCAACACCCCCTATTCACCGCACAAGAATATATCTGACTAGTAAGAATCTTCAAACCAATGTATTGATATCTCTCTGTAAGTGAGTCAAGGGGGTGTAAAGCGGCATAAACACAGCCGTGAAAAGCAGCTAAACCCCATTATAAAAATAAATTACTTTTCAAAACCCGTGAAACAAAGACAGTGAAAGAGAGAGAAATTCTTACAAAATTCGTTCAGGGGCTGTGATGCAACCTGGATTGACCATATCTAGACCCACAGCTGATTGAGACATAAGGGTGGACACTCTTGGGGCTGAGAGGTTCGGTGAGGTTGGGTGAGCCAACGCAGACCCTTTCAAGTAATACTGCATGGTACCCATCCCATGGGTCCCAAATCTCCAGGTTCAAGGGCATCTTCCTACGTCGAAAACAGGCATGAGAAACCCAGAAGATGGTACACCGTGTGATCGGGAAAGGTTTCTAAAACGCACCTCATTTCTCATCTCCTTTGCTCGGGTTCGCCATTCCAGCCGATTTACTAGCCATCTCCCTCCTTGGAGAATCAGCACCTTTAACCTCCTGTTCCGTACAGGTTGCAATTTGTCCTGAGGATGAACGGGAAGAGGGGGAACCAATGAGAGACTAGCTCTAGGTGTTGGGACAGGCACAGGTCACTCTATTTTCCCATCAGGAAGAAGAATTAAGCACAAGCTCAGCCTGCCCCCCAGAACCAGAAGAGGGCCTGAAGCAATCCTGCGCTTTTGCGGCCAGCTCCCAAAAAAGCGAGTTGAAAAATGGAGCTCAGGGGCACTGCAATTCACAAACCTGCAGAGTTTTAAATGATACCTCTCGTCCACAAATATATTAAGGGAAGGCAACGAAGAGGCTTTGAAAGCAAGGCAGAATTGCAGGAAACAGATTTCAGGAGGTAGATTCGAATCGCCTTGAAAGCACATGAAAAGCGGCAAAACGTGGACAATGATGCCCTTGGCCAAAAAGGGCGTCTGCGTTTTTTCCTGAATATATTCAGGAAAAAACGCAGACGCCCTTTTTGGCCAACCAAGCAACCTGGAAAGGCCAATCAGCGCTCCAAAGAAGTCTCGCTTCCCAGCGTGCATAAGGGCCATGCGGAAAAAAGTGTCCAAACCAGAAATGCAGGACCGGCCATGGAGAAATGGGAGCCTTGCTACGCTGATGGGTGGGATGTAAATTGCCAACAGCCACTCTGGAGAAGTGTACGGTGTGTTCTGAAACATCTAAAAAACACAGCTTGGAGAGCATAGGGCACTTCCACTCATGGGCGTATAAATTGGGAAAACTAAAAATCAGCAAGACACAGGCACCCCAAAGTTTAGGGCTGCTCTGTTGACAAGAACCCCCACTTCATTACACCTTAAATATCCTAGGAAAGAGAAAAATGGATAAAGAAGTTGTGGTCCTCATGTACAATGGAATATCACTCAGCCATGAAATCAACGTCATAAGGCTAGTAGCAGCACGATGAGTGGATTTAGGTACGACGATTCTAAGTGAAATAAGTCACACAGAAAAAGACACTTATCATAAGATATCACTTCTAGAGGGAATGTAAAAACCGCTACACTTGAACTGAATTACAAAACAGAACAGAGTCACACGTTTAGGAAACACACTATGGCTGCTGAACGGGAAAGGTGAGGTGGGGTGATGCATAAAACAAGGGTTTCAAATTAGCTCAGATACCGTTCCATAAACCCAATATGTAAGAGACAAGACCTATTCCTTTTTCAGTGAACTGGACTCAACACCCCCAATTCACCGCACAAGAATATATCTGTCTAGTAAGAACCTTCAAACCTATGTATTGATATCTCTCTGTAGGTGAGTGAAGGGGGTGTAAAGCGGCATAAACACAGCCGTGAAAAGCAGCTAAACCCCATTATAAAAATAAATTACTTTTCAAAACCCGTGAAACAAAGACAGTGAAAGAGAGAGAAATTCTTACAAAATTCGTTCAGGGGCTGTGATGCAACCTGCATTGACCATATCTAGACCCACAGCTGATTGAGACATAAGGGTGGACACTCTTGGGGCTGAGAGGTTCGGTGGGGTTGGGTGAGCCAACGCAGACCCTTTCAAGTAATACTGCATGGTACCCATCCCATGGGTCCCAAATCTCCAGGTTCAAGGGCATCTTCCTACGTCGAAAACAGGCATGAGAAACCCAGAAGATGGTACACCGTGTGATCGGGAAAGGTTTCTAAAACGCACCTCATTTCTCATCTCCTTTGCTCGGGTTCGCCATTCCAGCCGATTTACTAGCCATCTCCCTCCTTGGAGAATCAGCACCTTTAACCTCCTGTTCCGTACAGGTTGCAATTTGTCCTGAGGATGAACGGGAAGAGGGGGAACCAATGAGAGACTAGCTCTAGGTGTTGGGACAGGCACAGGTCACTCTATTTTCCCATCAGGAAGAAGAATTAAGCACAAGCTCAGCCTGCCCCCCAGAACCAGAAGAGGGCCTGAAGCAATCCTGCGCTTTTGCGGCCAGCTCCCAAAAAAGCGAGTTGAAAAATGGAGCTCAGGGGCCCTGCAATTCACAAACCTGCAGAGTTTTAAATGATATCTCTCGTCCACAAATATATTAAGGGAAGGCAACGAAGAGGCTTTGAAAGCAAGGCAGAATTGCAGGAAACAGATTTCAGGAGGTAGATTCGAATCGCCTTGAAAGCACATGAAAAGCGGCAAAACGTGGACAATGATGCCCTTGGCCAAAAAGGGCGTATGCGTTTTTTCCTGAATATATTCAGGAAAAAACGCATACGCCCTTTTTGGCCAACCAAGCAACCTGGAAAGGCCAATCAGCGCTCCAAAGAAGTCTCGCTTCCCAGCGTGCATAAAGGCCATGCGGAAAAAAGTGTCCAAACCAGAAATGCAGGACCGGCCATGGAGAAATGGGAGCCTTGCTACGCTGATGGGTGGGATGTAAATTGCCAACAGCCACTCTGGAGAAGTGTACGGTGTGTTCTGAAACATCTAAAAAACACAGCTTGGAGAGCATAGGGCACTTCCACTCATGGGCGTATAAATTGGGAAAACTAAAAATCAGCAAGACACAGGCACCCCAAAGTTTAGGGCTGCTCTGTTGACAAGAACCCCCACTTCATTACACCTTAAATATCCTAGGAAAGAGAAAAATGGATAAAGAAGTTGTGGTCCTCATGTACAATGGAATATCACTCAGCCATGAAATCAACGTCATAAGGCTAGTAGCAGCACGATGAGTGGATTTAGGTACGACGATTCTAAGTGAAATAAGTCACACAGAAAAAGACACTTATCATAAGATATCACTTCTAGAGGGAATGTAAAAACCGCTACACTTGAACTGAATTACAAAACAGAACAGAGTCACACGTTTAGGAAACACACTATGGCTGCTGAAAGGGAAAGGTGAGGTGGGGTGATGCATAAAACAAGGGTTTCAAATTAGCTCAGATACCGTTCCATAAACCCAATATGTAAGAGACAAGACCTATTCCTTTTTCAGTGAACTGGACTCAACACCCCCTATTCACCGCACAAGAATATATCTGACTAGTAAGAATCTTCAAACCAATGTATTGATATCTCTCTGTAAGTGAGTCAAGGGGGTGTAAAGCGGCATAAACACAGCCGTGAAAAGCAGCTAAACCCCATTATAAAAATAAATTACTTTTCAAAACCCGTGAAACAAAGACAGTGAAAGAGAGAGAAATTCTTACAAAATTCGTTCAGGGGCTGTGATGCAACCTGGATTGACCATATCTAGACCCACAGCTGATTGAGACATAAGGGTGGACACTCTTGGGGCTGAGAGGTTCGGTGAGGTTGGGTGAGCCAACGCAGACCCTTTCAAGTAATACTGCATGGTACCCATCCCATGGGTCCCAAATCTCCAGGTTCAAGGGCATCTTCCTACGTCGAAAACAGGCATGAGAAACCCAGAAGATGGTACACCGTGTGATCGGGAAAGGTTTCTAAAACGCACCTCATTTCTCATCTCCTTTGCTCGGGTTCGCCATTCCAGCCGATTTACTAGCCATCTCCCTCCTTGGAGAATCAGCACCTTTAACCTCCTGTTCCGTACAGGTTGCAATTTGTCCTGAGGATGAACGGGAAGAGGGGGAACCAATGAGAGACTAGCTCTAGGTGTTGGGACAGGCACAGGTCACTCTATTTTCCCATCAGGAAGAAGAATTAAGCAGAAGCTCAGCCTGCCCCCCAGAACCAGAAGAGGGCCTGAAGCAATCCTGCGCTTTCGCGGCCAGCTCCCAAAAAAGCGAGTTGAAAAATGGAGCTCAGGGGCACTGCAATTCACAAACCTGCAGAGTTTTAAATGATACCTCTCGTCCACAAATATATTAAGGGAAGGCAACGAAGAGGCTTTGAAAGCAAGGCAGAATTGCAGGAAACAGATTTCAGGAGGTAGATTCGAATCGCCTTGAAAGCACATGAAAAGCGGCAAAACGTGGACAATGATGCCCTTGGCCAAAAAGGGCGTATGCGTTTTTTCCTGAATATATTCAGGAAAAAACGCATACGCCCTTTTTGGCCAACCAAGCAACCTGGAAAGGCCAATCAGCGCTCCAAAGAAGTCTCGCTTCCCAGCGTGCATAAGGGCCATGCGGAAAAAAGTGTCCAAACCAGAAATGCAGGACCGGCCATGGAGAAATGGGAGCCTTGCTACGCTGATGGGTGGGATGTACATTGCCAACAGCCACTCTGGAGAAGTGTACGGTGTGTTCTGAAACATCTAAAAAACACAGCTTGGAGAGCATAGGGCACTTCCACTCATGGGCGTATAAATTGGGAAAACTAAAAATCAGCAAGACACAGGCACCCCAAAGTTTAGGGCTGCTCTGTTGACAAGAACCCCCACTTCATTACACCTTAAATATCCTAGGAAAGAGAAAAATGGATAAAGAAGTTGTGGTCCTCATGTACAATGGAATATCACTCAGCCATGAAATCAACGTCATAAGGCTAGTAGCAGCACGATGAGTGGATTTAGGTACGACGATTCTAAGTGAAATAAGTCACACAGAAAAAGACAGTTATCATAAGATATCACTTCTAGAGGGAATGTAAAAACCGCTACACTTGAACTGAATTACAAAACAGAACAGAGTCACACGTTTAGGAAACACACTATGGCTGCTGAAAGGGAAAGGTGAGGTGGGGTGATGCATAAACAAGGGTTTCAAATTAGCTCAGATACCGTTCCATAAACCCAATATGTAAGAGACAAGACCTATTCCTTTTTCAGTGAACTGGACTCAACACCCCCTATTCACCGCACAAGAATATATCTGACTAGTAAGAATCTTCAAACCTATGTATTGATATCTCTCTGTAAGTGAGTCAAGGGGGTGTAAAGCGGCATAAACACAGCCGTGAAAAGCAGCTAAACCCCATTATAAAAATAAATTACTTTTCAAAACCCGTGAAACAAAGACAGTGAAAGAGAGAGAAATTCTTACAAAATTCGTTCAGGGGCTGTGATGCAACCTGGACTGACCATATCTAGACCCACAGCTGATTGAGACATAAGGGTGGACACTCTTGGGGCTGAGAGGTTCGGTGAGGTTGGGTGAGCCAACGCAGACCCTTTCAAGTAATACTGCATGGTACCCATCCCATGGGTCCCAAATCTCCAGGTTCAAGGGCATCTTCCTACGTCGAAAACAGGCATGAGAAACCCAGAAGATGGTACACCGTGTGATCGGGAAAGGTTTCTAAAACGCACCTCATTTCTCATCTCCTTGGCTCGGGTTCGCCATTCCAGCCGATTTACTAGCCATCTCCCTCCTTGGAGAATCAGCACCTTTAACCTCCTGTTCCGTACAGGTTGCAATTTGTCCTGAGGATGAACGGGAAGAGGGGGAACCAATGAGAGACTAGCTCTAGGTGTTGGGACAGGCACAGGTCACTCTATTTTCCCATCAGGAAGAAGAATTAAGCACAAGCTCAGCCTGCCCCCCAGAACCAGAAGAGGGCCTGAAGCAATCCTGCGCTTTCGCGGCCAGCTCCCAAAAAAGCGAGTTGAAAAATGGAGCTCAGGGGCACTGCAATTCACAAACCTGCAGAGTTTTAAATGATACCTCTCGTCCACAAATATATTAAGGGAAGGCAACGAAGAGGCTTTGAAAGCAAGGCAGAATTGCAGGAAACAGATTTCAGGAGGTAGATTCGAATCGCCTTGAAAGCACATGAAAAGCGGCAAAACGTGGACAATGATGCCCTTGGCCAAAAAGGGCGTATGCGTTTTTTCCTGAATATATTCAGGAAAAAACGCATACGCCCTTTTTGGCCAACCAAGCAACCTGGAAAGGCCAATCAGCGCTCCAAAGAAGTCTCGCTTCCCAGCGTGCATAAGGGCCATGCGGAAAAAAGTGTCCAAACCAGAAATGCAGGACCGGCCATGGAGAAATGGGAGCCTTGCTACGCTGATGGGTGGGATGTACATTGCCAACAGCCACTCTGGAGAAGTGTACGGTGTGTTCTGAAACATCTAAAAAACACAGCTTGGAGAGCATAGGGCACTTCCACTCATGGGCGTATAAATTGGGAAAACTAAAAATCAGCAAGACACAGGCACCCCAAAGTTTAGGGCTGCTCTGTTGACAAGAACCCCCACTTCATTACACCTTAAATATCCTAGGAAAGAGAAAAATGGATAAAGAAGTTGTGGTCCTCATGTACAATGGAATATCACTCAGCCATGAAATCAACGTCATAAGGCTAGTAGCAGCACGATGAGTGGATTTAGGTACGACGATTCTAAGTGAAATAAGTCACACAGAAAAAGACAGTTATCATAAGATATCACTTCTAGAGGGAATGTAAAAACCGCTACACTTGAACTGAATTACAAAACAGAACAGAGTCACACGTTTAGGAAACACACTATGGCTGCTGAAAGGGAAAGGTGAGGTGGGGTGATGCATAAACAAGGGTTTCAAATTAGCTCAGATACCGTTCCATAAACCCAATATGTAAGAGACAAGACCTATTCCTTTTTCAGTGAACTGGACTCAACACCCCCTATTCACCGCACAAGAATATATCTGACTAGTAAGAATCTTCAAACCTATGTATTGATATCTCTCTGTAAGTGAGTCAAGGGGGTGTAAAGCGGCATAAACACAGCCGTGAAAAGCAGCTAAACCCCATTATAAAAATAAATTACTTTTCAAAACCCGTGAAACAAAGACAGTGAAAGAGAGAGAAATTCTTACAAAATTCGTTCAGGGGCTGTGATGCAACCTGGATTGACCATATCTAGACCCACAGCTGATTGAGACATAAGGGTGCACACTCTTGGGGCTGAGAGGTTCGGTGAGGTTGGGTGAGCCAACGCAGACCCTTTCAAGTAATACTGCATGGTACCCATCCCATGGGTCCCAAATCTCCAGGTTCAAGGGCATCTCCCTACATCGAAAACAGGCATGAGAAACCCAGAAGATGGTACACCGTGTGATCGGGAAAGGTTTCTAAAACGCACCTCATTTCTCATCTCCTTTGCTCGGGTTCGCCATTCCAGCCGATTTACTAGCCATCTCCCTCCTTGGAGAATCAGCACCTTTAACCTCCTGTTCCGTACAGGTTGCAATTTGTCCTGAGGATGAACGGGAAGAGGGGGAACCAATGAGAGACTAGCTCTAGGTGTTGGGACAGGCACAGGTCACTCTATTTTCCCATCAGGAAGAAGAATTAAGCACAAGCTCAGCCTGCCCCCCAGAACCAGAAGAGGGCCTGAAGCAATCCTGCGCTTTTGCGGCCAGCTCCCAAAAAAGCGAGTTGAAAAATGGAGCTCAGGGGCACTGCAATTCACAAACCTGCAGAGTTTTAAATGATACCTCTCATCCACAAATATATTAAGGGAAGGCAACGAAGAGGCTTTGAAAGCAAGGCAGAATTGCAGGCAACAGATTTCAGGAGGTAGATTCGAATCACCTTGAAAGCACATGAAAAGCGGCAAAACGTGGACAATGATGCCCTTGGCCAAAAGGGCGTATGCGTTTTTTCCTGAATATATTCAGGAAAAAACGCATACGCCCTTTTTGGCCAACCAAGCAACCTGGAAAGGCCAATCAGCGCTCCAAAGAAGTCTCGCTTCCCAGCGGGCAAAAGGGCCATGCGGAAAAAAGTGTCCAAACCAGAAATGCAGGACCGGCCATGGAGAAATGGGAGCCTTGCTACGCTGATGGGTGGGATGTAAATTGCCAACAGCCACTCTGGAGAAGTGTACGGTGTGTTCTGAAACATCTAAAAAACACAGCTTGGAGAGCATAGGGCACTTCCACTCATGGGCGTATAAACTGGGAAAACTAAAAATCAGCAAGACACAGGCACCCCAAAGTTTAGGGTTGCTCTGTTGACAAGAACCCCCACTTCATTACACCTTAAATATCCTAGGAAAGAGAAAAATGGATAAAGAAGTTGTGGTCCTCATGTACAATGGAATATCACTCAGCCATGAAATCCACGTCATAAGGCTAGTAGCAGCACGATGAGTGGATTTAGGTACGACGATTCTAAGTGAAATAAGTCACACAGAAAAAGACACTTATCATAAGATATCACTTCTAGAGGGAATGTAAAAACCGCTACACTTGAACTGAATTACAAAACAGAACAGAGTCACACGTTTAGGAAACACACTATGTCTGCTGAACGGGAAAGGTGAGGTGGGGTGATGCATAAAACAAGGGTTTCAAATTAGCTCAGATACCGTTCCATAAACCCAATATGTAAGAGACAAGACCTATTCCTTTTTCAGTGAACTGGACTCAACACCCCCTATTCACCGCACAAGAATATATCTGACTAGTAAGAATCTTCAAACCTATGTATTGATATCTCTCTGTAAGTGAGTCAAGGGGGTGTAAAGCGGCATAAACACAGCCGTGAAAAGCAGCTAAACCCCATTATAAAAATAAATTACTTTTCAAAACCCGTGAAACAAAGACAGTGAAAGAGAGAGAAATTCTTACAAAATTCGTTCAGGGGCTGTGATGCAACCTGGATTGACCATATCTAGACCCACAGCTGATTGAGACATAAGGGTGGACACTCTTTGGGCTGAGAGGTTCGGTGAGGTTGGGTGAGCCAACGCAGACCCTTTCAAGTAATACTGCATGGTACCCATCCCATGGGTCCAATCTCCAGGTTCAAGGGCATCTTCCTACGTCGAAAACAGGCATGAGAAACCCAGAAGATGGTACACCGTGTGATCGGGAAAGGTTTCTAAAACGCACCTCATTTCTCATCTCCTTGGCTCGGGTTCGCCATTCCAGCCGATTTACTAGCCATCTCCCTCCTTGGAGAATCAGCATCTTTAACCTCCTGTTCCGTACAGGTTGCAATTTGTCCTGAGGATGAACGGGAAGAGGGGGAACCAATGAGAGACTAGCTCTAGGTGTTGGGACAGGCACAGGTCACTCTATTTTCCCATCAGGAAGAAGAATTAAGCACAAGCTCAGCCTGCCCCCCAGAACCAGAAGAGGGCCTGAAGCAATCCTGCGCTTTTGCGGCCAGCTCCCAAAAAAGCGAGTTGAAAAATGGAGCTCAGGGGCACTGCAATTCACAAACCTGCAGAGTTTTAAATGATACCTCTCATCCACAAATATATTAAGGGAAGGCAACGAAGAGGCTTTGAAAGCAAGGCAGAATTGCAGGCAACAGATTTCAGGAGGTAGATTCGAATCGCCTTGAAAGCACATGAAAAGCGGCAAAACGTGGACAATGATGCCCTTGGCCAAAAAGGGCGTATGCGTTTTTTCCTGAATATATTCAGGAAAAAACGCATACGCCCTTTTTGGCCAACCAAGCAACCTGAAAGGCCAATCAGCGCTCCAAAGAAGTCTCGCTTCCCAGCGGGCAAAAGGGCCATGTGGAAAAAAGTGTCCAAACCAGAAATGCAGGACCGGCCATGGAGAAATGGGAGCCTTGCTACGCTGATGGGTGGGATGTAAATTGCCAACAGCCACTCTGGAGAAGTGTACGGTGTGTTCTGAAACATCTAAAAAACACAGCTTGGAGAGCATAGGGCACTTCCACTCATGGGCGTATAAATTGGGAAAACTAAAAATCAGCAAGACACAGGCACCCCAAAGTTTAGGGCTGCTCTGTTGACAAGAACCCCCACTTCATTACACCTTAAATATCCTAGGAAAGAGAAAAATGGATAAAGAAGTTGTGGTCCTCATGTACAATGGAATATCACTCAGCCATGAAATCCACGTCATAAGGCTAGTAGCAGCACGATGAGTGGATTTAGGTACGACGATTCTAAGTGAAATAAGTCACACAGAAAAAGACACTTATCATAAGATATCACTTCTAGAGGGAATGTAAAAACCGCTACACTTGAACTGAATTACAAAACAGAACAGAGTCACACGTTTAGGAAACACACTATGGCTGCTGAACGGGAAAGGTGAGGTGGGGTGATGCATAAAACAAGGGTTTCAAATTAGCTCAGATACCGTTCCATAAACCCAATATGTAAGAGACAAGACCTATTCCTTTTTCAGTGAACTGGACTCAACACCCCCTATTCACCGCACAAGAATATATCTGACTAGTAAGAATCTTCAAACCTATGCATTGATATCTCTCTGTAAGTGAGTCAAGGGGGTGTAAAGCGACATAAACACAGCCGTGAAAAGCAGCTAAACCCCATTATAAAAATAAATTACTTTTCAAAACCCGTGAAACAAAGACAGTGAAAGAGAGAGAAATTCTTACAAAATTCGTTCAGGGGCTGTGATGCAACCTGGATTGACCATATCTAGACCCACAGCTGATTGAGACATAAGGGTGGACACTCTTGGGGCTGAGAGGTTCGGTGAGGTTGGGTGAGCCAACGCAGACCCTTTCAAGTAATACTGCATGGTACCCATCCCATGGGTCCCAATCTCCAGGTTCAAGGGCATCTTCCTACGTCGAAAACAGGCATGAGAAACCCAGAAGATGGTACACCGTGTGATCGGGAAAGGTTTCTAAAACGCACCTCATTTCTCATCTCCTTTGCTCGGGTTCGCCATTCCAGCCGATTTACTAGCCATCTCCCTCCTTGGAGAATCAGCATCTTTAACCTCCTGTTCCGTACAGGTTGCAATTTGTCCTGAGGATGAACGGGAAGAGGGGGAACCAATGAGAGACTAGCTCTAGGTGTTGGGACAGGCAGAGGTCACTCTATTTTCCCATCAGGAAGAAGAATTAAGCACAAGCTCAGCCTGCCCCCCAGAACCAGAAGAGGGCCTGAAGCAATCCTGCGCTTTTGCGGCCAGCTCCCAAAAAAGCGAGTTGAAAAATGGAGCTCAGGGGCACTGCAATTCACAAACCTGCAGAGTTTTAAATGATACCTCTCATCCACAAATATATTAAGGGAAGGCAACGAAGAGGCTTTGAAAGCAAGGCAGAATTGCAGGCAACAGATTTCAGGAGGTAGATTCGAATCGCCTTGAAAGCACATGAAAAGCGGCAAAACGTGGACAATGATGCCCTTGGCCAAAAAGGGCGTATGCGTTTTTTCCTGAATATATTCAGGAAAAAACGCATACGCCCTTTTTGGCCAACCAAGCAACCTGGAAATGCCAATCAGCGCTCCAAAGAAGTCTCGCTTCCCAGCGGGCAAAAGGGCCATGCGGAAAAAAGTGTCCAAACCAGAAATGCAGGACCGGCCATGGAGAAATGGGAGCCTTGCTACGCTGATGGGTGGGATGTAAATTGCCAACAGCCACTCTGGAGAAGTGTACGGTGTGTTCTGAAACATCTAAAACACACAGCTTGGAGAGCATAGGGCACTTCCACTCATGGGCGTATAAATTGGGAAAACTAAAAATCAGCAAGACACAGGCACCCCAAAATTTAGGGCTGCTCTGTTGACAAGAACCCCCACTTCATTACACCTTAAATATCCTAGGAAAGAGAAAAATGGATAAAGAAGTTGTGGTCCTCATGTACAATGGAATATCACTCAGCCATGAAATCCACGTCATAAGGCTAGTAGCAGCACGATGAGTGGATTTAGGTACGACGATTCTAAGTGAAATAAGTCACACAGAAAAAGACACTTATCATAAGATATCACTTCTAGAGGGAATGTAAAAACCGCTACACTTGAACTGAATTACAAAACAGAACAGAGTCACACGTTTAGGAAACACACTATGGCTGCTGAACGGGAAAGGTGAGGTGGGGTGATGCATAAAACAAGGGTTTCAAATTAGCTCAGATACCGTTCCATAAACCCAATATGTAAGAGACAAGACCTATTCCTTTTTCAGTGAACTGGACTCAACACCCCCTATTCACCGCACAAGAATATATCTGACTAGTAAGAATCTTCAAACCTATGCATTGATATCTCTCTGTAAGTGAGTCAAGGGGGTGTAAAGCGACATAAACACAGCCGTGAAAAGCAGCTAAACCCCATTATAAAAATAAATTACTTTTCAAAACCCGTGAAACAAAGACAGTGAAAGAGAGAGAAATTCTTACAAAATTCGTTCAGGGGCTGTGATGCAACCTGGATTGACCATATCTAGACCCACAGCTGATTGAGACATAAGGGTGGACACTCTTGGGGCTGAGAGGTTCGGTGAGGTTGGGTGAGCCAACGCAGACCCTTTCAAGTAATACTGCATGGTACCCATCCCATGGGTCCCAATCTCCAGGTTCAAGGGCATCTTCCTACGTCGAAAACAGGCATGAGAAACCCAGAAGATGGTACACCGTGTGATCGGGAAAGGTTTCTAAAACGCACCTCATTTCTCATCTCCTTTGCTCGGGTTCGCCATTCCAGCCGATTTACTAGCCATCTCCCTCCTTGGAGAATCAGCATCTTTAACCTCCTGTTCCGTACAGGTTGCAATTTGTCCTGAGGATGAACGGGAAGAGGGGGAACCAATGAGAGACTAGCTCTAGGTGTTGGGACAGGCAGAGGTCACTCTATTTTCCCATCAGGAAGAAGAATTAAGCACAAGCTCAGCCTGCCCCCCAGAACCAGAAGAGGGCCTGAAGCAATCCTGCGCTTTTGCGGCCAGCTCCCAAAAAAGCGAGTTGAAAAATGGAGCTCAGGGGCACTGCAATTCACAAACCTGCAGAGTTTTAAATGATACCTCTCATCCACAAATATATTAAGGGAAGGCAACGAAGAGGCTTTGAAAGCAAGGCAGAATTGCAGGCAACAGATTTCAGGAGGTAGATTCGAATCGCCTTGAAAGCACATGAAAAGCGGCAAAACGTGGACAATGATGCCCTTGGCCAAAAAGGGCGTATGCGTTTTTTCCTGAATATATTCAGGAAAAAACGCATACGCCCTTTTTGGCCAACCAAGCAACCTGGAAATGCCAATCAGCGCTCCAAAGAAGTCTCGCTTCCCAGCGGGCAAAAGGGCCATGCGGAAAAAAGTGTCCAAACCAGAAATGCAGGACCGGCCATGGAGAAATGGGAGCCTTGCTACGCTGATGGGTGGGATGTAAATTGCCAACAGCCACTCTGGAGAAGTGTACGGTGTGTTCTGAAACATCTAAAACACACAGCTTGGAGAGCATAGGGCACTTCCACTCATGGGCGTATAAATTGGGAAAACTAAAAATCAGCAAGACACAGGCACCCCAAAATTTAGGGCTGCTCTGTTGACAAGAACCCCCACTTCATTACACCTTAAATATCCTAGGAAAGAGAAAAATGGATAAAGAAGTTGTGGTCCTCATGTACAATGGAATATCACTCAGCCATGAAATCCACGTCATAAGGCTAGTAGCAGCACGATGAGTGGATTTAGGTACGACGATTCTAAGTGAAATAAGTCACACAGAAAAAGACACTTATCATAAGATATCACTTGTAGAGGGAATGTAAAAACCGCTACACTTGAACTGAATTACAAAACAGAACAGAGTCACACGTTTAGGAAACACACTATGGCTGCTGAACGGGAAAGGTGAGGTGGGGTGATGCATAAAACAAGGGTTTCAAATTAGCTCAGATACCGTTCCATAAACCCAATATGTAAGAGACAAGACCTATTCCTTTTTCAGTGAACTGGACTCAACACCCCCTATTCACCGCACAAGAATATATCTGACTAGTAAGAATCTTCAAACCTATGTATTGATATCTCTCTGTAAGTGAGTCAAGGGGGTGTAAAGCGGCATAAACACAGCCGTGAAAAGCAGCTAAACCCCATTATAAAAATAAATTACTTTTCAAAACCCGTGAAACAAAGACAGTGAAAGAGAGAGAAATTCTTACAAAATTCGTTCAGGGGCTGTGATGCAACCTGGATTGACCATATCTAGACCCACAGCTGATTGAGACATAAGGGTGGACACTCTTGGGGCTGAGAGGTTCGGTGAGGTTGGGTGAGCCAACGCAGACCCTTTCAAGTAATACTGCATGGTACCCATCCCATGGGTCCCAAACTCCAGGTTCAAGGGCATCTTCCTACGTCGAAAACAGGCATGAGAAACCCAGAAGATGGTACACCGTGTGATCGGGAAAGGTTTCTAAAACGCACCTCATTTCTCATCTCCTTTGCTCGGGTTCGCCATTCCAGCCGATTTACTAGCCATCTCCCTCCTTGGAGAATCAGCATCTTTAACCTCCTGTTCCGTACAGGTTTCAATTTGTCCTGAGGATGAACGGGAAGAGGGGGAACCAATGAGAGACTAGCTCTAGGTGTTGGGACAGGCACAGGTCACTCTATTTTCCCATCAGGAAGAAGAATTAAGCACAAGCTCAGCCTGCCCCCCAGAACCAGAAGAGGGCCTGAAGCAATCCTGCGCTTTTGCGGCCAGCTCCCAAAAAAGCGAGATGAAAAATGGAGCTCAGGGGCACTGCAATTCACAAACCTGCAGAGTTTTAAATGATACCTCTCGTCCACAAATATATTAAGGGAAGGCAACGAAGAGGCTTTGAAAGCAAGGCAGAATTGCAGGAAACAGATTTCAGGAGGTAGATTCGAATCGCCTTGAAAGCACATGAAAAGCGGCAAAACGTGGACAATGATGCCCTTGGCCAAAAAGGGCGTATGCGTTTTTTCCTGAATATATTCAGGAAAAAACGCATACGCCCTTTTTGGCCAACCAAGCAACCTGGAAAGGCAAATCAGCGCTCCAAAGAAGTCTCGCTTCCCAGCGGGCAAAAGGGCCATGCGGAAAAAAGTGTCCAAACCAGAAGTGCAGGACCGGCCATGGAGAAATGGGAGCCTTGCTACGCTGATGGGTGGGATGTAAATTGCCAACAGCCACTCTGGAGAAGTGTACGGTGTGTTCTGAAACATCTAAAAAACACAGCTTGGAGAGCATAGGGCACTTCCACTCATGGGCGTATAAATTGGGAAAACTAAAAATCAGCAAGACACAGGCACCCCAAAGTTTAGGGCTGCTCTGTTGACAAGAACCCCCACTTCATTACACCTTAAATATCCTAGGAAAGAGAAAAATGGATAAAGAAGTTGTGGTCCTCATGTACAATGGAATATCACTCAGCCATGAAATCCACGTCATAAGGCTAGTAGCAGCACGATGAGTGGATTTAGGTACGACGATTCTAAGTGAAATAAGTCACACAGAAAAAGACACTTATCATAAGATATCACTTGTAGAGGGAATGTAAAAACCGCTACACTTGAACTGAATTACAAAACAGAACAGAGTCACACGTTTAGGAAACACACTATGGCTGCTGAACGGGAAAGGTGAGGTGGGGTGATGCATAAAACAAGGGTTTCAAATTAGCTCAGATACCGTTCCATAAACCCAATATGTAAGAGACAAGACCTATTCCTTTTTCAGTGAACTGGACTCAACACCCCCTATTCACCGCACAAGAATATATCTGACTAGTAAGAATCTTCAAACCTATGTATTGATATCTCTCTGTAAGTGAGTCAAGGGGGTGTAAAGCGGCATAAACACAGCCGTGAAAAGCAGCTAAACCCCATTATAAAAATAAATTACTTTTCAAAACCCGTGAAACAAAGACAGTGAAAGAGAGAGAAATTCTTACAAAATTCGTTCAGGGGCTGTGATGCAACCTGGATTGACCATATCTAGACCCACAGCTGATTGAGACATAAGGGTGGACACTCTTGGGGCTGAGAGGTTCGGTGAGGTTGGGTGAGCCAACGCAGACCCTTTCAAGTAATACTGCATGGTACCCATCCCATGGGTCCCAAACTCCAGGTTCAAGGGCATCTTCCTACGTCGAAAACAGGCATGAGAAACCCAGAAGATGGTACACCGTGTGATCGGGAAAGGTTTCTAAAACGCACCTCATTTCTCATCTCCTTTGCTCGGGTTCGCCATTCCAGCCGATTTACTAGCCATCTCCCTCCTTGGAGAATCAGCATCTTTAACCTCCTGTTCCGTACAGGTTTCAATTTGTCCTGAGGATGAACGGGAAGAGGGGGAACCAATGAGAGACTAGCTCTAGGTGTTGGGACAGGCACAGGTCACTCTATTTTCCCATCAGGAAGAAGAATTAAGCACAAGCTCAGCCTGCCCCCCAGAACCAGAAGAGGGCCTGAAGCAATCCTGCGCTTTTGCGGCCAGCTCCCAAAAAAGCGAGATGAAAAATGGAGCTCAGGGGCACTGCAATTCACAAACCTGCAGAGTTTTAAATGATACCTCTCGTCCACAAATATATTAAGGGAAGGCAACGAAGAGGCTTTGAAAGCAAGGCAGAATTGCAGGAAACAGATTTCAGGAGGTAGATTCGAATCGCCTTGAAAGCACATGAAAAGCGGCAAAACGTGGACAATGATGCCCTTGGCCAAAAAGGGCGTATGCGTTTTTTCCTGAATATATTCAGGAAAAAACGCATACGCCCTTTTTGGCCAACCAAGCAACCTGGAAAGGCAAATCAGCGCTCCAAAGAAGTCTCGCTTCCCAGCGGGCAAAAGGGCCATGCGGAAAAAAGTGTCCAAACCAGAAGTGCAGGACCGGCCATGGAGAAATGGGAGCCTTGCTACGCTGATGGGTGGGATGTAAATTGCCAACAGCCACTCTGGAGAAGTGTACGGTGTGTTCTGAAACATCTAAAAAACACAGCTTGGAGAGCATAGGGCACTTCCACTCATGGGCGTATAAATTGGGAAAACTAAAAATCAGCAAGACAAAGGCACCCCAAAGTTTAGGGCTGCTCTGTTGACAAGAACCCCCACTTCATTACACCTTAAATATCCTAGGAAAGAGAAAAATGGATAAAGAAGTTGTGGTCCTCATGTACAATGGAATATCACTCAGCCATGAAATCCACGTCATAAGGCTAGTAGCAGCACGATGAGTGGATTTAGGTACGACGATTCTAAGTGAAATAAGTCACACAGAAAAAGACACTTATCATAAGATATCACTTGTAGAGGGAATGTAAAAACCGCTACACTTGAACTGAATTACAAAACAGAACAGAGTCACACGTTTAGGAAACACACTATGGCTGCTGAACGGGAAAGGTGAGGTGGGGTGATGCATAAAACAAGGGTTTCAAATTAGCTCAGATACCGTTCCATAAACCCAATATGTAAGAGACAAGACCTATTCCTTTTTCAGTGAACTGGACTCAACACCCCCTATTCACCGCACAAGAATATATCTGACTAGTAAGAATCTTCAAACCTATGTATTGATATCTCTCTGTAAGTGAGTCAAGGGGGTGTAAAGCGGCATAAACACAGCCGTGAAAAGCAGCTAAACCCCATTATAAAAATAAATTACTTTTCAAAACCCGTGAAACAAAGACAGTGAAAGAGAGAGAAATTCTTACAAAATTCGTTCAGGGGCTGTGATGCAACCTGGATTGACCATATCTAGACCCACAGCTGATTGAGACATAAGGGTGGACACTCTTGGGGCTGAGAGGTTCGGTGAGGTTGGGGGAGCCAACGCAGACCCTTTCAAGTAATACTGCATGGTACCCATCCCATGGGTCCCAAATCTCCAGGTTCAAGGGCATCTTCCTACGTCGAAAACAGGCATGAGAAACCCAGAAGATGGTATACCGTGTGATCGGGAAAGGTTTCTAAAACGCACCTCATTTCTCATCTCCTTTGCTCGAGTTCGCCATTCCAGCCGATTTACTAGCCATCTCCCTCCTTGGAGAATCAGCACCTTTAACCTCCTGTTCCGTACAGGTTGCAATTTGTCCTGAGGATGAACGGGAAGAGGGGTAACCAATGAGAGACTAGCTCTAGGTGTTGGGACAGGCACAGGTCACTCTATTTTCCCATCAGGAAGAAGAATTAAGCACAAGCTCAGCCTGCCCCCCAGAACCAGAAGAGGGCCTGAAGCAATCCTGCGCTTTTGCGGCCAGCTCCCAAAAAAGCGAGATGAAAAATGGAGCTCAGGGGCACTGCAATTCACAAACCTGCAGAGTTTTAAATGATACCTCTCGTCCACAAATATATTAAGGGAAGGCAACGAAGAGGCTTTGAAAGCAAGGCAGAATTGCAGGCAACAGATTTCAGGAGGTAGATTCGAATCGCCTTGAAAGCACATGAAAAGCGGCAAAACGTGGACAATGATGCCCTTGGCCAAAAAGGGCGTATGCGTTTTTTCCTGAATATATTCAGGAAAAAACGCATACGCCCTTTTTGGCCAACCAAGCAACCTGGAAATGCCAATCAGCGCTCCAAAGAAGTCTCGCTTCCCAGCGGGCAAAAGGGCCATGCGGAAAAAAGTGTCCAAACCAGAAATGCAGGACCGGCCATGGAGAAATGGGAGCCTTGCTACGCTGATGGGTGGGATGTAAATTGCCAACAGCCACTCTGGAGAAGTGTACGGTGTGTTCTGAAACATCTAAAAAACACAGCTTGGAGAGCATAGGGCACTTCCACTCATGGGCGTATAAATTGGGAAAACTAAAAATCAGCAAGACACAGGCACCCCAAAATTTAGGGCTGCTCTGTTGACAAGAACCCCCACTTCATTACACCTTAAATATCCTAGGAAAGAGAAAAATGGATAAAGAAGTTGTGGTCCTCATGTACAATGGAATATCACTCAGCCATGAAATCCACGTCATAAGTCTAGGAGCAGCACGATGAGTGGATTTAGGTACGACGATTCTAAGTGAAATAAGTCACACAGAAAAAGACACTTATCATAAGATATCACTTCTAGAGGGAATGTAAAAACCGCTACACTTGAACTGAATTACAAAACAGAACAGAGTCACACGTTTAGGAAACACACTATGGCTGCTGAACGGGAAAGGTGAGGTGGGGTGATGCATAAAACAAGGGTTTCAAATTAGCTCAGATACCGTTCCATAAACCCAATATGTAAGAGACAAGACCTATTCCTTTTTCAGTGAACTGGACTCAACACCCCCTATTCACCGCACAAGAATATATCTGACTAGTAAGAATCTTCAAACCTATGTATTGATATCTCTCTGTAAGTGAGTCAAGGGGGTGTAAAGCGGCATAAACACAGCCGTGAAAAGCAGCTAAACCCCACTATAAAAATAAATTACTTTTCAAAACCCGTGAAACAAAGACAGTGAAAGAGAGAGAAATTCTTACAAAATTCGTTCAGGGGCTGTGATGCAACCTGGATTGACCATATCTAGACCCACAGCTGATTGAGACATAAGGGTGGACACTCTTGGGGCTGAGAGGTTCGGTGTGGTTGGGTGAGCCAACGCAGACCCTTTCAAGTAATACTGCATGGTACCCATCCCATGGGTCCCAAATCTCCAGGTTCAAGGGCATCTTCCTACATCGAAAACAGGCATGAGAAACCCAGAAGATGGTACACCGTGTGATCGGGAAAGGTTTCTAAAACGCACCTCATTTCTCATCTCCTTGGCTCGGGTTCGCCATTCCAGCCGATTTACTAGCCATCTCCCTCCTTGGAGAATCAGCACCTTTAACCTCCTGTTCCGTACAGGTTGCAATTTGTCCTGAGGATGAACGGGAAGGGGGGGAACCAATGAGAGACTAGCTCTAGGTGTTGGGACAGGCACAGGTCACTCTATTTTCCCATCAGGAAGAAGAATTAAGCACAAGCTCAGCCTGCCCCCCAGAACCAGAAGAGGGCCTGAAGCAATCCTGCGCTTTTGCGGCCAGCTCCCAAAAAAGCGAGTTGAAAAATGGAGCTCAGGGGCACTGCAATTCACAAACCTGCAGAGTTTTAAATGATACCTCTCATCCACAAATATATTAAGGGAAGGCAACGAAGAGGCTTTGAAAGCAAGGCAGAATTGCAGGCAACAGATTTCAGGAGGTAGATTCGAATCGCCTTGAAAGCACATGAAAAGCGGCAAAACGTGGACAATGATTCCCTTGGCCAAAAAGGGCGTATGCGTTTTTTCCTGAATATATTCAGGAAAAAACGCATACGCCCTTTTTGGCCAACCAAGCAACCTGGAAATGCCAATCAGCGCTCCAAAGAAGTCTCGCTTCCCAGCGGGCAAAAGGGCCATGCGGAAAAAAGTGTCCAAACCAGAAATGCAGGACCGGCCATGGAGAAATGGGAGCCTTGCTACGCTGATGGGTGGGATGTAAATTGCCAACAGCCACTCTGGAGAAGTGTACGGTGTGTTCTGAAACATCTAAAAAACACAGCTTGGAGAGCATAGGGCACTTCCACTCATGGGCGTATAAATTGGGAAAACTAAAAATCAGCAAGACACAGGCACCCCAAAATTTAGGGCTGCTCTGTTGACAAGAACCCCCACTTCATTACACCTTAAATATCCTAGGAAAGAGAAAAATGGATAAACAAGTTGTGGTCCTCATGTACAATGGAATATCACTCAGCCATGAAATCCACGTCATAAGGCTAGTAGCAGCACGATGAGTGGATTTAGTTACGACGATTCTAAGTGAAATAAGTCACACAGAAAAAGACACTTATCATAAGATATCACTTCTAGAGGGAATGTAAAAACCGCTACACTTGAACTGAATTACAAAACAGAACAGAGTCACACGTTTAGGAAACACACTATGGCTGCTGAACGGGAAAGGTGAGGTGGGGTGATGCATAAAACAAGGGTTTCAAATTAGCTCAGATACCGTTCCATAAACCCAATATGTAAGAGACAAGACCTATTCCTTTTTCAGTGAACTGGACTCAACACCCCCTATTCACCGCACAAGAATATATCTGACTAGTAAGAATCTTCAAACCTATGTATTGATATCTCTCTGGAAGTGAGTCAAGGGGGTGTAAAGCGGCATAAACACAGCCGTGAAAAGCAGCTAAACCCCATTATAAAAATAAATTACTTTTCAAAACCCGTGAAACAAAGACAGTGAAAGAGAGAGAAATTCTTACAAAATTCGTTCAGGGGCTGTGATGCAACCTGGATTGACCATATCTAGACCCACAGCTGATTGAGACATAAGGGTGGACACTCTTGGGGCTGAGAGGTTCGGTGAGGTTGGGTGAGCCAACGCAGACCCTTTCAAGTAATACTGCATGGTACCCATCCCATGGGTCCCAATCTCCAGGTTCAAGGGCATCTTCCTACGTCGAAAACAGGCATGAGAAACCCAGAAGATGGTACACCGTGTGATCGGGAAAGGTTTCTAAAACGCACCTCATTTCTCATCTCCTTTGCTCGGGTTCGCCATTCCAGCCGAATTACTAGCCATCTCCCTCCTTGGAGAATCAGCATCTTTAACCTCCTGTTCCGTACAGGTTGCAATTTGTCCTGAGGATGAACGGGAAGAGGGGGAACCAATGAGAGACTAGCTCTAGGTGTTGGGACAGGCACAGGTCACTCTATTTTCCCATCAGGAAGAAGAATTAAGCACAAGCTCAGCCTGCCCCCCAGAACCAGAAGAGGGCCTGAAGCAATCCTGCGCTTTTGCGGCCAGCTCCCAAAAAAGCGAGTTGAAAAATGGAGCTCAGGGGCACTGCAATTCACAAACCTGCAGAGTTTTAAATGATACCTCTCATCCACAAATATATTAAGGGAAGGCAACGAAGAGGCTTTGAAAGCAAGGCAGAATTGCAGGCAACAGATTTCAGGAGGTAGATTCGAATCGCCTTGAAAGCACATGAAAAGCGGCAAAACGTGGACAATGATGCCCTTGGCCAAAAAGGGCGTATGCGTTTTTTCCTGAATATATTCAGGAAAAAACGCATACGCCCTTTTTGGCCAACCAAGCAACCTGGAAATGCCAATCAGCGCTCCAAAGAAGTCTCGCTTCCCAGCGGGCAAAAGGGCCATGCGGAAAAAAGTGTCCAAACCAGAAATGCAGGACCGGCCATGGAGAAATGGGAGCCTTGCTACGCTGATGGGTGGGATGTAAATTGCCAACAGCCACTCTGGAGAAGTGTACGGTGTGTTCTGAAACATCTAAAAAACACAGCTTGGAGAGCATAGGGCACTTCCACTCATGGGCGTATAAATTGGGAAAACTAAAAATCAGCAAGACACAGGCACCCCAAAATTTAGGGCTGCTCTGTTGACAAGAACCCCCACTTCATTACACCTTAAATATCCTAGGAAAGAGAAAAATGGATAAAGTAGTTGTGGTCCTCATGTACAATGGAATATCACTCAGCCATGAAATCCACGTCATAAGGCTAGTAGCAGCACGATGAGTGGATTTAGGTACGACGATTCTAAGTGAAATAAGTCACACAGAAAAAGACACTTATCATAAGATATCACTTCTAGAGGGAATGTAAAAACCGCTACACTTGAACTGAATTACAAAACAGAACAGAGTCACACGTTTAGGAAACACACTATGGCTGCTGAACGGGAAAGGTGAGGTGGGGTGATGCATAAAACAAGGGTTTCAAATTAGCTCAGATACCGTTCCATAAACCCAATATGTAAGAGACAAGACCTATTCCTTTTTCAGTGAACTGGACTCAACACCCCCTATTCACCGCACAAGAATATATCTGACTAGTAAGAATCTTCAAACCTATGTATTGATATCTCTCTGTAAGTGAGTCAAGGGGGTGTAAAGCGGCATAAACACAGCCGTGAAAAGCAGCTAAACCCCATTATAAAAATAAATTACTTTTCAAAACCCGTGAAACAAAGACAGTGAAAGAGAGAGAAATTCTTACAAAATTCGTTCAGGGGCTGTGATGCAACCTGGATTGACCATATCTAGACCCACAGCTGATTGAGACATAAGGGTGGACACTCTTGGGGCTGAGAGGTTCGGTGTGGTTGGGTGAGCCAACGCAGACCCTTTCAAGTAATACTGCATGGTACCCATCCCATGGGTCCCAAATCTCCAGGTTCAAGGGCATCTTCCTACATCGAAAACAGGCATGAGAAACCCAGAAGATGGTACACCGTGTGATCGGGAAAGGTTTCTAAAACGCACCTCATTTCTCATCTCCTTGGCTCGGGTTCGCCATTCCAGCCGATTTACTAGCCATCTCCCTCCTTGGAGAATCAGCACCTTTAACCTCCTGTTCCGTACAGGTTGCAATTTGTCCTGAGGATGAACGGGAAGAGGGGGAACCAATGAGAGACTAGCTCTAGGTGTTGGGACAGGCACAGGTCACTCTATTTTCCCATCAGGAAGAAGAATTAAGCACAAGCTCAGCCTGCCCCCCAGAACCAGAAGAGGGCCTGAAGCAATCCTGCGCTTTTGCGGCCAGCTCCCAAAAAAGCGAGTTGAAAAATGGAGCTCAGGGGCACTGCAATTCACAAACCTGCAGAGTTTTAAATGATACCTCTCGTCCACAAATATATTAAGGGAAGGCAACGAAGAGGCTTTGAAAGCAAGGCAGAATTGCAGGAAACAGATTTCAGGAGGTAGATTCGAATCGCCTTGAAAGCACATGAAAAGCGGCAAAACGTGGACAATGATGCCCTTGGCCAAAAAGGGCGTATGCGTTTTTTCCTGAATATATTCAGGAAAAAACGCATACGCCCTTTTTGGCCAACCAAGCAACCTGGAAATGCCAATCAGCGCTCCAAAGAAGTCTCGCTTCCCAGCGGGCAAAAGGGCCATGCGGAAAAAAAGTGTCCAAACCAGAAATGCAGGACCGGCCATAGAGAAATGGGAGCCTTGCTACGCTGATGGGTGGGATGTAAATTGCCAACAGCCACTCTGGAGAAGTGTACGGTGTGTTCTGAAACATCTAAAAAACACAGCTTGGAGAGCATAGGGCACTTCCACTCATGGGCGTATAAATTGGGAAAACTAAAAATCAGCAAGACACAGGCACCCCAAAATTTAGGGCTGCTCTGTTGACAAGAACCCCCACTTCATTACACCTTAAATATCCTAGGAAAGAGAAAAATGGATAAAGAAGTTGTGGTCCTCATGTACAATGGAATATCACTCAGCCATGAAATCCACGTCATAAGGCTAGTAGCAGCACGATGAGTGGATTTAGGTACGACGATTCTAAGTGAAATAAGTCACACAGAAAAAGACACTTATCATAAGATATCACTTCTAGAGGGAATGTAAAAACCGCTACACTTGAACTGAATTACAAAACAGAACAGAGTCACACGTTTAGGAAACACACTATGGCTGCTGAACGGGAAAGGTGAGGTGGGGTGATGCATAAAACAAGGGTTTCAAATGAGCTCAGATACCGTTCCATAAACCCAATATGTAAGAGACAAGACCTATTCCTTTTTCAGTGAACTGGACTCAACACCCCCTATTCACCGCACAAGAATATATCTGACTAATAAGAATCTACAAACCTATGTATTGATATCTCTCTGTAAGTGAGTCAAGGGGGTGTAAAGCGGCATAAACACAGCCGTGAAAAGCAGCTAAACCCCATTATAAAAATAAATTACTTTTCAAAACCCGTGAAACAAAGACAGTGAAAGAGAGAGAAATTCTTCCAAAATTCATTCAGCGGCTGTGATGCAACCTGGATTGACCATATCTAGACCCACAGCTGATTGAGACATAAGGGTGGACACTCTTGGGGCTGAGAGGTTCGGTGAGGTTGGGTGAGCCAACGCAGGCCCTTTCAAGTAATACTGCATGGTACCCATCCCATGGGTCCCAAATCTCCAGGTTCAAGGGCATCTTCCTACGTCGAAAACAGGCATGAGAAACCCAGAAGATGGTACACCGTGTGATCGGGAAAGGTTTCTAAAACGCACCTCATTTCTCATCTCCTTTGCTCGGGTTCGCCATTCCAGCCGATTTACTAGCCATCTCCCTCCTTGGAGAATCAGCACCTTTAACCTCCTGTTCCGTACAGGTTGCAATTTGTCCTGAGGATGAACGGGAAGAGGGGGAACCAATGAGAGACTAGCTCTAGGTGTTGGGACAGGCACAGGTCACTCTATTTTCCCATCAGGAAGAAGAATTAAGCACAAGCTCAGACTGCCCACCAGAACCAGAAGAGGGCCTGAAGCAATCCTGCACTTTTGCGGCCAGCTCCCAAAAATCGAGATGAAAAATGGAGCTCAGGGGCACTGCAATTCACAAACCTGCAGAGTTTTAAATGATAACTCTCGTCCACAAATATATTAAGGGAAGGCAACGAAGAGGCTTTGAAAGCAAGGCAGAATTGCAGGAAACAGATTTCAGGAGGTAGATTCGAATCGCCTTGAAAGCACATGAAAAGCGGCAAAACGTGGACAATGATGCCCTTGGCCAAAAAGGGCGTATGCGTTTTTTCCTGAATATATTCAGGAAAAAACGCATACGCCCTTTTTGGCCAACCAAGCAACCTGGAAAGGCAAATCAGCGCTCCAAAGAAGTCTCGCTTCCCAGCGGGCAAAAGGGCCATGCGGAAAAAAGTGTCCAAACCAGAAATGCAGGACCGGCCATGGAGAAATGGGAGCCTTGCTACGCTGATGGGTGGGATGTAAATTGCCAACAGCCACTCTGGAGAAGTGTACGGTGTGTTCTGAAACATCTAAAAAACACAGCTTGGAGAGCATAGGGCACTTCCACTCATGGGCGTATAAATTGGGAAAACTAAAAATCAGCAAGACACAGGCACCCCAAAGTTGAGGGCTGCTCTGTTGACAAGAACCCCCACTTCATTACACCTTAAATATCCTAGGAAAGAGAAAAATGGATAAAGAAGTTGTGGTCCTCATGTACAATGGAATATCACTCAGCCATGAAATCCACGTCATAAGGCTAGTAGCAGCACGATGAGTGGATTTAGGTACGACGATTCTAAGTGAAATAAGTCACACAGAAAAAGACACTTATCATAAGATATCACTGCTAGAGGGAATGTAAAAACCGCTACACTTGAACTGAATTACAAAACAGAACAGAGTCACACGTTTAGGAAACACACTATGGCTGCTGAACGGGAAAGGTGAGGTGGGGTGATGCATAAAACAAGGGTTTCAAATTAGCTCAGATACCGTTCCATAAACCCAATATGTAAGAGACAAGACCTATTCCTTTTTCAGTGAACTGGACTCAACACCCCCTATTCACCGCACAAGAATATATCTGACTAGTAAGAATCTTCAAACCTATGTATTGATATCTCTCTGTAAGTGAGTCAAGGGGGTGTAAAGCGGCATAAACACAGCCGTGAAAAGCAGCTAAACCCCATTATAAAAATAAATTACTTTTCAAAACCCGTGAAACAAAGACAGTGAAAGAGAGAGAAATTCTTACAAAATTCGTTCAGGGGCTGTGATGCAACCTGGATTGACCATATCTAGACCCACAGCTGATTGAGACATAAGGGTGGACACTCTTGGGGCTGAGAGGTTCGGTGATGTTGGGTGAGCCAACGCAGACCCTTTCAAGTAATACTGCATGGTACCCATCCCATGGGTCCCAAATCTCCAGGTTCAAGGGCATCTTCCTACGTCGAAAACAGGCATGAGAAACCCAGAAGATGGAACACCGTGTGATCGAGAAAGGTTTCTAAAACGCACCTCATTTCTCATCTCCTTGGCTCGGGTTCGCCATTCCAGCCGATTTACTAGCCATCTCCCTCCTTGGAGAATCAGCACCTTTAACCTCCTGTTCCGTACAGGTTGCAATTTGTCCTGAGGATGAACGGGAAGAGGGGGAACCAATGAGAGACTAGCTCTAGGTGTTGGGACAGGCACAGGTCACTCTATTTTCCCATCAGGAAGAAGAATTAAGCACAAGCTCAGCCTGCCCCCCAGAACCAGAAGAGGGCCTGAAGCAATCCTGCGCTTTTGCGGCCAGCTCCCAAAAAAGCGAGATGAAAAATGGAGCTCAGGGGCACTGCAATTCACAAACCTGCAGAGTTTTAAATGATACCTCTCGTCCACAAATATATTAAGGGAAGGCAACGAAGAGGCTTTGAAAGCAAGGCAGAATTGCAGGAAACAGATTTCAGGAGGTAGATTCGAATCGCCTTGAAAGCACATGAAAAGCGGCAAAACGTGGACAATGATGCCCTTGGCCAAAAAGGGCGTATGCGTTTTTTCCTGAATATATTCAGGAAAAAACGCATACACCCTTTGTGGCCAACCAAGCAACCTGGAAAGGCAAATCAGCGCTCCAAAGAAGTCTCGCTTCCCAGCGGGCAAAAGGGCCATGCGGAAAAAAGTGTCCAAACCAGAAGTGCAGGACCGGCCATGGAGAAATGGGAGCCTTGCTACGCTGATGGGTGGGATGTAAATTGCCAACAGCCACTCTGGAGAAGTGTACGGTGTGTTCTGAAACATCTAAAAAACACAGCTTGGAGAGCATAGGGCACTTCCACTCATGGGCGTATAAATTGGGAAAACTAAAAATCAGCAAGACACAGGCACCCCAAAGTTTAGGGCTGCTCTGTTGACAAGAACCCCCACTTCATTACACCTTAAATATCCTAGGAAAGAGAAAAATGGATAAAGAAGTTGTGGTCCTCATGTACAATGGAATATCACTCAGCCATGAAATCAACGTCATAAGGCTAGTAGCAGCACGATGAGTGGATTTAGGTACGACGATTCTAAGTGAAATAAGTCACACAGAAAAAGACACTTATCATAAGATATCACTTCTAGAGGGAATGTAAAAACCGCTACACTTGAACTGAATTACAAAACAGAACAGAGTCACACGTTTAGGAAACACACTATGGCTGCTGAACGGGAAAGGTGAGGTGGGGTGATGCATAAAACAAGGGTTTCAAATTAGCTCAGATACCGTTCCATAAACCCAATATGTAAGAGACAAGACCTATTCCTTTTTCAGTGAACTGGACTCAACACCCCCTATTCACCGCACAAGAATATATCTGACTAGTAAGAATCTTCAAACCTATGTATTGATATCTCTCTGTAAGTGAGTCAAGGGGGTGTAAAGCGGCATAAACACAGCCGTGAAAAGCAGCTAAACCCCATTATAAAAATAAATTACTTTTCAAAACCCGTGAAACAAAGACAGTGAAAGAGAGAGAAATTCTTACAAAATTCGTTCAGGGGCTGTGATGCAACCTGGATTGACCATATCTAGACCCACAGCTGATTGAGACATAAGGGTGGACACTCTTGGGGCTGAGAGGTTCGGTGAGGTTGGGTGAGCCAACGCAGACCCTTTCAAGTAATACTGCATGGTACCCATCCCATGGGTCCCAAATCTCCAGGTTCAAGGGCATCTTCCTACGTCGAAAACAGGCATGAGAAACCCAGAAGATGGTATACCGTGTGATCGGGAAAGGTTTCTAAAACGCACCTCATTTCTCATCTCCTTTGCTCGAGTTCGCCATTCCAGCCGATTTACTAGCCATCTCCCTCCTTGGAGAATCAGCACCTTTAACCTCCTGTTCCGTACAGGTTGCAATTTGTCCTGAGGATGAACGGGAAGAGGGGGAACCAATGAGAGACTAGCTCTAGGTGTTGGGACAGGCACAGGTCACTCTATTTTCCCATCAGGAAGAAGAATTAAGCACAAGCTCAGCCTGCCCCCCAGAACCAGAAGAGGGCCTGAAGCAATCATGCACTTTTGCGGCCAGCTCCCAAAGAAGCGAGATGAAAAATGGAGCTCAGGGGCACTGCAATTCACAAACCTGCAGAGTTTTAAATGATACCTCTCGTCCACAAATATATTAAGGGAAGGCAACGAAGAGGCTTTGAAAGCAAGGCAGAATTGCAGGAAACAGATTTCAGGAGGTAGATTCGAATCGCCTTGAAAGCACATGAAAAGCGGCAAAACGTGGACAATGATGCCCTTGGCCAAAAAGGGCGTATGCGTTTTTTCCTGAATATATTCAGGAAGAAACGCATACACCCTTTTTGGCCAACCAAGCAACCTGGAAAGGCCAATCAGCGCTCCAAAGAACTCTCGCTTCCCAGCGGGCAAAAGGGCCATGCGGAAAAAAGTGTCCAAACCAGAAATGCAGGACCGGCCATGGAGAAATGGGAGCCTTGCTACGCTGATGGGTGGGATGTAAATTGCCAACAGCCACTCTGGAGAAGTGTACGGTGTGTTCTGAAACATCTAAAAAACACAGCTTGGAGAGCATAGGGCACTTCCACTCATGGGCGTATAAATTGGGAAAACTAAAAATCAGCAAGACACAGGCACCCCAAAGTTGAGGGCTGCTCTGTTGACAAGAACCCCCACTTCATTACACCTTAAATATCCTAGGAAAGAGAAAAATGGATAAAGAAGTTGTGGTCCTCATGTACAATGGAATATCACTCAGCCATGAAATCAACGTCATAAGGCTAGTAGCAGCACGATGAGTGGATTTAGGTACGACGATTCTAAGTGAAATAAGTCACACAGAAAAAGACACTTATCATAAGATATCACTTATAGAGGGAATGTAAAAACCGCTACACTTGAACTGAATTACAAAACAGAACAGAGTCACACGTTTAGGAAACACACTATGGCTGCTGAACGGGAAAGGTGAGGTGGGGTGATGCATAAAACAAGTGTTTCAAATGAGCTCAGATGCCGTTCCATAAACCCAATATGTAAGAGACAAGACCTATTCCTTTTTCAGTGAACTGGACTCAACACCCCCTATTCACCGCACAAGAATATATCTGACTAGTAAGAATCTACAAACCTATGTATTGATATCTCTCTGTAAGTGAGTCAAGGGGGTGTAAAGCGGCATAAACACAGCCGTGAAAAGCAGCTAAACCCCATTATAAAAATAAATTACTTTTCAAAACCCGTGAAACAAAGACAGTGAAAGAGAGAGAAATTCTTCCAAAATTCGTTCAGCGGCTGTGATGCAACCTGGATTGACCATATCTAGACCCACAGCTGATTGAGACATAAGGGTGGACACTCTTGGGGCTGAGAGGTTCGGTGAGGTTGGGGGAGCCAACGCAAACCCTTTCAAGTAATACTGCATGGTACCCATCCCATGGGTCCCAAATCTCCAGGTTCAAGGGCATCTTCCTACGTCGAAAACAGGCATGAGAAACCCAGAAGATGGTACACCGTGTGATCGGGAAAGGTTTCTAAAACGCACCTCATTTCTCATCTCCTTTGCTCGGGTTCGCCATTCCAGCCGATTTACTAGCCATCTCCCTCCTTGGAGAATCAGCACCTTTAACCTCCTGTTCCGTACAGGTTGCAATTTGTCCTGAGGATGAACGGGAAGAGGGGGAACCAATGAGAGACTAGCTCTAGGTGTTGGGACAGGCACAGGTCACTCTATTTTCCCATCAGGAAGAAGAATTAAGCACAAGCTCAGCCTGCCCCCCAGAACCAGAAGAGGGCCTGAAGCAATCATGCACTTTTGCGGCCAGCTCCCAAAGAAGCGAGATGAAAAATGGAGCTCAGGGGCACTGCAATTCACAAACCTGCAGAGTTTTAAATGATACCTCTCGTCCACAAATATATTAAGGGAAGGCAACGAAGAGGCTTTGAAAGCAAGGCAGAATTGCAGGAAACAGATTTCAGGAGGTAGATTCGAATCGCCTTGAAAGCACATGAAAAGCGGCAAAACGTGGACAATGATGCCCTTGGCCAAAAAGGGCGTATGCGTTTTTTCCTGAATATATTCAGGAAGAAACGCATACACCCTTTTTGGCCAACCAAGCAACCTGGAAAGGCCAATCAGCGCTCCAAAGAACTCTCGCTTCCCAGCGGGCAAAAGGGCCATGCGGAAAAAAGTGTCCAAACCAGAAATGCAGGACCGGCCATGGAGAAATGGGAGCCTTGCTACGCTGATGGGTGGGATGTAAATTGCCAACAGCCACTCTGGAGAAGTGTACGGTGTGTTCTGAAACATCTAAAAAACACAGCTTGGAGAGCATAGGGCACTTCCACTCATGGGCGTATAAATTGGGAAAACTAAAAATCAGCAAGACACAGGCACCCCAAAGTTTAGGGCTGCTCTGTTGACAAGAACCCCCACTTCATTACACCTTAAATATCCTAGGAAAGAGAAAAATGGATAAAGAAGTTGTGGTCCTCATGTACAATGGAATATCACTCAGCCATGAAATCAACGTCATAAGGCTAGTAGCAGCACGATGAGTGGATTTAGGTACGACGATTCTAAGTGAAATAAGTCACACAGAAAAAGACACTTATCATAAGATATCACTTATAGAGGGAATGTAAAAACCGCTACACTTGAACTGAATTACAAAACAGAACAGAGTCACACGTTTAGGAAACACACTATGGCTGCTGAACGGGAAAGGTGAGGTGGGGTGATGCATAAAACAAGGGTTTCAAATGAGCTCAGATACCGTTCCATAAACCCAATATGTAAGAGACAAGACCTATTCCTTTTTCAGTGAACTGGACTCAACACCCCCTATTCACCGCACAAGAATATATCTGACTAGTAAGAATCTACAAACCTATGTATTGATATCTCTCTGTAAGTGAGTCAAGGGGGTGTAAAGCGGCATAAACACAGCCGTGAAAAGCAGCTAAACCCCATTATAAAAATAAATTACTTTTCAAAACCCGTGAAACAAAGACAGTGA
>NW_026646051.1:0-113000 GCF_949987535.1 Balaenoptera acutorostrata
CACTTCATTCCACAAAAGAACTATTAGAACTAATAAATAAATTCAGTAAAGTTGCAAAATCAATACACAGAAATCAGTTGCATTTCTCAGCACTAATAATGAACCAACAGAAAGAGAAAGAAAGCAACCCTATTTACAACTGCATCAAAAAGAACAAAATACCTGGGAATAAAGTCAACCAAGGAGGTGAAAGACCTGCACACTGAAAACTTGAAGACATTGATGAAGACACTGAAAAACACACCAATCAATGGAAAGATATCCTGTTCTCACGGAATGGAACAATTAATAGTGTTAAAACATCCATGCTACCCAAAGCAGGGGACACAGTGAATGCAATCCCTCCCAAAATTCCATGGTATTTTCCCCCAAAACAGAGCAAATCCTCCTAATATCTGTGGGGAACCACAAAGGACCCCAAATAGCCAAAGAAACCCTGAAAAAAGAGAACGGGCTGGAGGCAACTCCCTCCCTGACGTCACACTCTGCTGAGAAGCTACAGTCACCAAAACAGTGTGGAACTGGCTCAAAACGGGCACAGGGACCAGAGGAACAGGACAGAGAGACCAGAATTCAACCCACACGGATGGGCTCGGTGAATTTAGGACACAGGGACCAAGGACACACCAAGGAGCACGACACTCCCCACGATAAATGGTGCTGGGAAAACCGGACGCCCCATAACTCACGCTGGCTACCCTGCACACAAACCTGACCAAACACCCAGCTTCCCACGCCAAGCCCTCCCTCGCTCACACGAAGACGGACCCCCTCAACGGTCAGTCGCCCACAGGAAGCTTCTCCCCACTTTTCCTCACCGTCTCTTCACCTTTTCCTCAGGCATCACCTGGGTCCTCAGGAAACCTAGTTCCCTAGTCAGCGTGGACGCAGCCCCACTTTGTCCTGAAGCCGAAACCCCAGCGAGTCCTAAGGAGACGGGAGACCGAGCTCCTCTCAGCAGAGACGCGGAGCCGGGCGTCCTACCCGAAGGCCCCCGCCCCCGCGCCTGACCAGGCTCAACTCCTCTCAGCTGCCCTCACAATCCAGTTCGCAGGGAACGAGCATGCGCTGTGGGGCAGAGAGGCGAACTCGGCGCCACCCTGTGGTCAGTGCAGGAAGTGCAGGCCGCGCCTCCCTCACAGGTCCCTGGAGGCAGCGAGCCCTACTGACAGGACTGCTGCATCCATGAAACTGGAAATTCAAACTAAAATGGAGTCTCTATCCCAAAAGTTTTCGAAAAGTAGTTAAGGAACAAGTAATTGGAAACCATTTGGAATGAAGTGAATGTAGATGCAAACTTTACAACTTATACCAAATTCACTCAAAGTTATTCAGAGGCACATTTTATTTTAGTTTCTAATTCATTTTTGGCTGCGTTGGGTCTTCGTTGCTGCATATGGGCTTTCTCTAGTTGCGTCGAGCGGGGCTACTCTTCGTTGTGGTGCACGGGCTCCTCATTGCCGTGGCTTCTCATGTTGCGGAGCACGGGCTCTAGGCGCGCAGGCTTCAGTAGCTGTGCCGCGCAGGTTTGGTTGCTCTGTGGCATGTGGGATCTTCCCGGACCAGGGCTCGGGCCCGTGTCCCCTGCATTGTCCCCACAGACAAATTTTAAATACAAAACTATTCAAGGGGCTTCCCTGGTGGCGCAGTGGTTGAGAATCTGCCTGCTAATGCAGGGGACACGGGTTCGAGCCCTGGTCCGGGAAGATCCCACATGCTGTGGAGCAACTAAGCCCGTGCACCACAACTACTGAGCCTGCGCTCTAGAACCCGCGAGCCACAACTGCTGAAGCCCACGCGCTTAGAGCCTGTACTCTGCAACAAGAGAAGCCACCGCAATGAGAAGCCCCCACTCGCCGCTACTAGAGAAAGCCTCCGTGCAGCAATGCAGACCCAACACAGCCAAAAATTAATTAATTTATTAATTAATTAATTAATTAAGGAAAAAAAAAGGCAGCACCTGGGGGCTGGCAGACTGATGCACCAAGTCTTACGTCACGTCTACTTAGTATCCTGCATGTCAGGGCCATGCTGGACCTGGGGCTGCCCAGACAGAGTGGGGCCTGCATCACCCTTCCCAGGAGGGAGGGTGGAGGGAAACCCTGCATGACCTCTGAGGCCCTAAGAACCCTTGACTAAGGCTGAGCTCAATTGGAAACACTGGGTGACCAGAGCAGACATTTCATTCATCTATCAATGAGAATCCAGCACTGGAGGAGCAGAAAACAATGGCCTCGCTCAACCTTGACGCTAATCCTGACATGGACCCTAACCCTAAACTCTGATCCTGACCCTAAGCCCTGACCTAACCTTAGCCTAACCCGTACCCTAAACCTGTACCTTACCCTAACCCATGCTCTACCCGTAGCCTACCTGTACCCCAATTCTAACCCATACCCTAACACCCACTCTAACACAGAACCCTAACACCCTGAGACCAAAACCATAAACCTTAACCAATAAGCAAAACCATAACCATAACCAAACCATAAAGTAGATTCATTAACCATACCCATAAATAACTCATTAACCATAAAACTTAAACCATAACAGCAACCATAAACCATACACAGCCCCAACCCTCACACCAGCCCCAGCCCTGATGCTAACCCTCCAAACCACTTACACCAAGCCAAGTCTAGTCAGATTATACAGATACATCTTGGAAAAGAAAACTGGGGAATTCTCTGGTGGCCCAGTGGTTAGGACTCTGTGCTTTCACTGCCAAGGGCTCGGGTTCGATCCCTGACTGGGGAACTAAGATCCCACAAGCCATGGGATGGGGCCAAAATAAATAAATAATTAAAATGAAATAAAACCACTATTTTAAAAAAGATTTTAAAAAGAAAGGAAAAAAACAAGAAAACTACCCCAGTATAACTTATAAATATGAATGTAAAAATCTATCACAAAATACTAGCAACATGAAACCAACAGAACTTTAAATGGATAATGCCATAAGCAAGTATCTCTACACCAGAAATTTCAGGTTGCTCAACATATCAAAAGTAAGCAATGTATTCAACCACAATAATGGTGTGAAGGAAAAACACATAATCCTATCCATTAATGCAAAACATCTACAATGAAAATCCAGTGTTATTTCATGAAAAACACTCAAGAAAGCAGGAATGAAAGGAAATTTGTTCAATATGGAAAAGAGTAGTACCAAAAGCCACAGCAAACATCATGCTCAACGTTAAAGACTGAAAGATTTACTCCTGAAATCAGGAACAAGGCCAGGAAGCTGGCCTTCATCACCATGACTCAATAGTGTACTGCAAGTTCTACCCAGAATCTTGAGGAAAGAAAGAAAAGGCATCCATGGGTGAATGGAAAAATTAAAACCCTGTCTCTTCACAGAACATAGGTCACATCATCTTATATATAAAACTACCTATAATCAGCAAAGAAATTATTTGAGCTAATCAACTAATTAATCCAAGTTACAGAACAAAATATCAATTCATGAAAATCTATCTTATATGCATACGCTGGCAAAAAATAATCTGAAAAAGAATTTATGAGAACAATTCCATTTTTAATAATGTCAACATCAATATTGAGGAGTATATTTAATCAAGGTACGAGACTTGTTTTTATGTATGTAAAGTTGTATGTTTGAAATTACTGGAGAGTCAATTCCTTTTCAAAACATCATGTATGTCAACAGCATGCCAGAAAAGCAGAGAAAACATCAAACTTCCATATAGAAGCCAAGCCTTACCCAGATCCAGTTCACCCAAAGTCCACATGTCATGTAGAGGCACTGTGGGAAGGTTATACTAGGAGCCGCTGTCCTCCGTGTTGTGGACGACCTGGATATGGTAGAAACAGTGGGATTTTTGAATTCCAATTTTCCACTTCATTCCACAAAAGAACTATTAGAACTAATAAATAAATTCAGTAAAGTTGCAAAATCAATACACAGAAATCAGTTGCATTTCTCAGCACTAATAATGAACCAACAGAAAGAGAAAGAAAGCAACCCTATTTACAACTACATCAAAAAGAACAAAATACCTGGGAATAAAGTCAACCAAGGAGGTGAAACACCTGCACACTGAAAACTTGAAGACATTGATGAAGACACTGAAAAACACACCAATCAATGGAAAGATATCCTGTTCTCACGGAATGGAACAATTAATAGTGTTAAAACATCCATGCTACCCAAAGCAGTGGACACAGTGAATGCAATCCCTCCCAAAATTCCATGGTATTTTCCCCCAAAACAGAGCAAATCCTCCTAATATCTGTGGGGAACCACAAAGGACCCCAAATAGCCAAAGAAACCCTGAAAAAAGAGAACGGGCTGGAGGCAACTCCCTCCCTGACGTCACACTCTGCTGAGAAGCTACAGTCACCAAAACAGTGTGGAACTGGCTCAAAACGGGCACAGGGACCAGAGGAACAGGACAGAGAGACCAGAATTCAACCCACACGGACGGGCTCGGTGAATTTAGGACACAGGGACCAAGGACACACCAAGGAGCACGACACTCCCCACGATAAATGGTGCTGGGAAAACCGGACGCCCCATAACTCACGCTGGCTACCCTGCACACAAACCTGACCAAACACCCAGCTTCCCACGCCAAGCCCTCCCTCGCTCACACGAAGACGGACCCCCTCAACGGTCAGTCGCCCACAGGAAGCTTCTCCCCACTTTTCCTCACCGTCTCTTCACCTTTTCCTCAGGCATCACCTGGGTCCTCAGGAAACCTAGTTCCCTAGTCAGCGTGGACGCAGCCCCACTTTGTCCTGAAGCCGAAACCCCAGCGAGTCCTAAGGAGATGGGAGACCGAGCTCCTCTCAGCAGAGACGCGGAGCCGGGCGTCCTACCCGAAGGCCCCCGCCCCCGCGCCTGACGAGGCTCAACTCCTCTCAGCTGCCCTCACAATCCAGTTCGCAGGGAACGAGCATGCGCTGTGGGGCAGAGAGGCGAACTCGGCGCCACCCTGTGGTCAGTGCAGGAAGTGCAGGCCGCGCCTCCCTCACAGGTCCCTGGAGGCAGCGAGCCCTACTGACAGGACTGCTGCATCCATGAAACTGGAAATTCAAACTAAAATGGAGTCTCTATCCCAAAAGTTTTCGAAAAGTAGTTAAGGAACAAGTAATTGGAAACCATTTGGAATGAAGTGAATGTAGATGCAAACTTTACAACTTATACCAAATTCACTCAAAGTTATTCAGAGGCACATTTTATTTTAGTTTCTAATTCATTTTTGGCTGCGTTGGGTCTTCGTTGCTGCATATGGGCTTTCTCTAGTTGCGTCGAGCGGGGCTACTCTTCGTTGTGGTGCACGGGCTCCTCATTGCCGTGGCTTCTCATGTTGCGGAGCACGGGCTCTAGGCGCGCAGGCTTCAGTAGCTGTGCCGCGCAGGTTTGGTTGCTCTGTGGCATGTGGGATCTTCCCGGACCAGGGCTCGGGCCCGTGTCCCCTGCATTGTCCCCACAGACAAATTTTAAATACAAAACTATTCAAGGGGCTTCCCTGGTGGCGCAGTGGTTGAGAATCTGCCTGCTAATGCAGGGGACACGGGTTCGAGCCCTGGTCCGGGAAGATCCCACATGCTGTGGAGCAACTAAGCCCGTGCACCACAACTACTGAGCCTGCGCTCTAGAACCCGCGAGCCACAACTGCTGAAGCCCACGCGCTTAGAGCCTGTACTCTGCAACAAGAGAAGCCACCGCAATGAGAAGCCCCCACTCGCCGCAACTAGAGAAAGCCTCCGTGCAGCAATGCAGACCCAACACAGCCAAAAATTAATTAATTAATTAATTAATTAATTAATTAAGGAAAAAAAAAGGCAGCACCTGGGGGCTGGCAGACTGATGCACCAAGTCTTACGTCACGTCTACTTAGTATCCTGCATGTCAGGGCCATGCTGGACCTGGGGCTGCCCAGACAGAGTGGGGCCTGCATCACCCTTCCCAGGAGGGAGGGTGGAGGGAAACCCTGCATGACCTCTGAGGCCCTAAGAACCCTTGACTAAGGCTGAGCTCAATTGGAAACACTGGGTGACCAGAGCAGACATTTCATTCATCTATCAATGAGAATCCAGCACTGGAGGAGCAGAAAACAATGGCCTCGCTCAACCTTGACGCTAATCCTGACATGGACCCTAACCCTAAACTCTGATCCTGACCCTAAGCCCTGACCTAACCTTAGCCTAACCCGTACCCTAAACCTGTACCTTACCCTAACCCATGCTCTACCCGTAGCCTACCTGTACCCCAATTCTAACCCATACCCTAACACCCACTCTAACACAGAACCCTAACACCCTGAGACCAAAACCATAAACCTTAACCAATAAGCAAAACCATAACCATAACCAAACCATAAAGTAGATTCATTAACCATACCCATAAATAACTCATTAACCATAAAACTTAAACCATAACAGCAACCATAAACCATACACAGCCCCAACCCTCACACCAGCCCCAGCCCTGATGCTAACCCTCCAAACCACTTACACCAAGCCAAGTCTAGTCAGATTATACAGATACATCTTGGAAAAGAAAACTGGGGAATTCTCTGGTGGCCCAGTGGTTAGGACTCTGTGCTTTCACTGCCAAGGGCTCGGGTTCGATCCCTGACTGGGGAACTAAGATCCCACAAGCCATGGGATGGGGCCAAAATAAATAAATAATTAAAATGAAATAAAACCACTATTTTAAAAAAGATTTTAAAAAGAAAGGAAAAAAACAAGAAAACTACCCCAGTATAACTTATAAATATGAATGTAAAAATCTATCACAAAATACTAGCAACATGAAACCAACAGAACTTTAAATGGATAATGCCATAAGCAAGTATCTCTACACCAGAAATTTCAGGTTGCTCAACATATCAAAAGTAAGCAATGTATTCAACCACAATAATGGTGTGAAGGAAAAACACATAATCCTATCCATTAATGCAAAACATCTACAATGAAAATCCAGTGTTATTTCATGAAAAACACTCAAGAAAGCAGGAATGAAAGGAAATTTGTTCAATATGGAAAAGAGTAGTACCAAAAGCCACAGCAAACATCATGCTCAACGTTAAAGACTGAAAGATTTACTCCTGAAATCAGGAACAAGGCCAGGAAGCTGGCCTTCATCACCATGACTCAATAGTGTACTGCAAGTTCTACCCAGAATCTTGAGGAAAGAAAGAAAAGGCATCCATGGGTGAATGGAAAAATTAAAACCCTGTCTCTTCACAGAACATAGGTCACATCATCTTATATATAAAACTACCTATAATCAGCAAAGAAATTATTTGAGCTAATCAACTAATTAATCCAAGTTACAGAACAAAATATCAATTCATGAAAATCTATCTTATATGCATACGCTGGCAAAAAATAATCTGAAAAAGAATTTATGAGAACAATTCCATTTTTAATAATGTCAACATCAATATTGAGGAGTATATTTAATCAAGGTACGAGACTTGTTTTTACGTATGTAAAGTTGTATGTTTGAAATTACTGGAGAGTCAATTCCTTTTCAAAACATCATGTATGTCAACAGCATGCCAGAAAAGCAGAGAAAACATCAAACTTCCATATAGAAGCCAAGCCTTACCCAGATCCAGTTCACCCAAAGTCCACATGTCATGTAGAGGCACTGTGGGAAGGTTATACTAGGAGCCGCTGTCCTCCGTGTTGTGGACGACCTGGATATGGTAGAAACAGTGGGATTTTTGAATTCCAATTTTCCACTTCATTCCACAAAAGAACTATTAGAACTAATAAATAAATTCAGTAAAGTTGCAAAATCAATACACAGAAATCAGTTGCATTTCTCAGCACTAATAATGAACCAACAGAAAGAGAAAGAAAGCAACCCTATTTACAACTGCATCAAAAAGAACAAAATACCTGGGAATAAAGTCAACCAAGGAGGTGAAACACCTGCACACTGAAAACTTGAAGACATTGATGAAGACACTGAAAAACACACCAATCAATGGAAAGATATCCTGTTCTCACGGAATGGAACAATTAATAGTGTTAAAACATCCATGCTACCCAAAGCAGGGGACACAGTGAATGCAATCCCTCCCAAAATTCCATGGTATTTTCCCCCAAAACAGAGCAAATCCTCCTAATATCTGTGGGGAACCACAAAGGACCCCAAATAGCCAAAGAAACCCTGAAAAAAGAGAACGGGCTGGAGGCAACTCCCTCCCTGACGTCACACTCTGCTGAGAAGCTACAGTCACCAAAACAGTGTGGAACTGGCTCAAAACGGGCACAGGGACCAGAGGAACAGGACAGAGAGACCAGAATTCAACCCACACGGACGGGCTCGGTGAATTTAGGACACAGGGACCAAGGACACACCAAGGAGCACGACACTCCCCACGATAAATGGTGCTGGGAAAACCGGACGCCCCATAACTCACGCTGGCTACCCTGCACACAAACCTGACCAAACACCCAGCTTCCCACGCCAAGCCCTCCCTCGCTCACACGAAGACGGACCCCCTCAACGGTCAGTCGCCCACAGGAAGCTTCTCCCCACTTTTCCTCACCGTCTCTTCACCTTTTCCTCAGGCATCACCTGGGTCCTCAGGAAACCTAGTTCCCTAGTCAGCGTGGACGCAGCCCCACTTTGTCCTGAAGCCGAAACCCCAGCGAGTCCTAAGGAGACGGGAGACCGAGCTCCTCTCAGCAGAGACGCGGAGCCGGGCGTCCTACCCGAAGGCCCCCGCCCCCGCGCCTGACGAGGCTCAACTCCTCTCAGCTGCCCTCACAATCCAGTTCGCAGGGAACGAGCGTGCGCTGTGGGGCAGAGAGGCGAACTCGGCGCCACCCTGTGGTCAGTGCAGGAAGTGCAGGCCGCGCCTCCCTCACAGGTCCCTGGAGGCAGCGAGCCCTACTGACAGGACTGCTGCATCCATGAAACTGGAAATTCAAACTAAAATGGAGTCTCTATCCCAAAAGTTTTCGAAAAGTAGTTAAGGAACAAGTAATTGGAAACCATTTGGAATGAAGTGAATGTAGATGCAAACTTTACAACTTATACCAAATTCACTCAAAGTTATTCAGAGGCACATTTTATTTTAGTTTCTAATTCATTTTTGGCTGCGTTGGGTCTTCGTTGCTGCATATGGGCTTTCTCTAGTTGCGTCGAGCGGGGCTACTCTTCGTTGTGGTGCACGGGCTCCTCATTGCCGTGGCTTCTCATGTTGCGGAGCACGGGCTCTAGGCGCGCAGGCTTCAGTAGCTGTGCCGCGCAGGTTTGGTTGCTCTGTGGCATGTGGGATCTTCCCGGACCAGGGCTCGGGCCCGTGTCCCCTGCATTGTCCCCACAGACAAATTTTAAATACAAAACTATTCAAGGGGCTTCCCTGGTGGCGCAGTGGTTGAGAATCTGCCTGCTAATGCAGGGGACACGGGTTCGAGCCCTGGTCCGGGAAGATCCCACATGCTGTGGAGCAACTAAGCCCGTGCACCACAACTACTGAGCCTGCGCTCTAGAACCCGCGAGCCACAACTGCTGAAGCCCACGCGCTTAGAGCCTGTACTCTGCAACAAGAGAAGCCACCGCAATGAGAAGCCCCCACTCGCCGCAACTAGAGAAAGCCTCCGTGCAGCAATGCAGACCCAACACAGCCAAAAATTAATTAATTAATTAATTAATTAATTAATTAAGGAAAAAAAAAAGGCAGCACCTGGGGGCTGGCAGACTGATGCACCAAGTCTTACGTCACGTCTACTTAGTATCCTGCATGTCAGGGCCATGCTGGACCTGGGGCTGCCCAGACAGAGTGGGGCCTGCATCACCCTTCCCAGGAGGGAGGGTGGAGGGAAACCCTGCATGACCTCTGAGGCCCTAAGAACCCTTGACTAAGGCTGAGCTCAATTGGAAACACTGGGTGACCAGAGCAGACATTTCATTCATCTATCAATGAGAATCCAGCACTGGAGGAGCAGAAAACAATGGCCTCGCTCAACCTTGACGCTAATCCTGACATGGACCCTAACCCTAAACTCTGATCCTGACCCTAAGCCCTGACCTAACCTTAGCCTAACCCGTACCCTAAACCTGTACCTTACCCTAACCCATGCTCTACCCGTAGCCTACCTGTACCCCAATTCTAACCCATACCCTAACACCCACTCTAACACAGAACCCTAACACCCTGAGACCAAAACCATAAACCTTAACCAATAAGCAAAACCATAACCATAACCAAACCATAAAGTAGATTCATTAACCATACCCATAAATAACTCATTAACCATAAAACTTAAACCATAACAGCAACCATAAACCATACACAGCCCCAACCCTCACACCAGCCCCAGCCCTGATGCTAACCCTCCAAACCACTTACACCAAGCCAAGTCTAGTCAGATTATACAGATACATCTTGGAAAAGAAAACTGGGGAATTCTCTGGTGGCCCAGTGGTTAGGACTCTGTGCTTTCACTGCCAAGGGCTCGGGTTCGATCCCTGACTGGGGAACTAAGATCCCACAAGCCATGGGATGGGGCCAAAATAAATAAATAATTAAAATGAAATAAAACCACTATTTTAAAAAAGATTTTAAAAAGAAAGGAAAAAAACAAGAAAACTACCCCAGTATAACTTATAAATATGAATGTAAAAATCTATCACAAAATACTAGCAACATGAAACCAACAGAACTTTAAATGGATAATGCCATAAGCAAGTATCTCTACACCAGAAATTTCAGGTTGCTCAACATATCAAAAGTAAGCAATGTATTCAACCACAATAATGGTGTGAAGGAAAAACACATAATCCTATCCATTAATGCAAAACATCTACAATGAAAATCCAGTGTTATTTCATGAAAAACACTCAAGAAAGCAGGAATGAAAGGAAATTTGTTCAATATGGAAAAGAGTAGTACCAAAAGCCACAGCAAACATCATGCTCAACGTTAAAGACTGAAAGATTTACTCCTGAAATCAGGAACAAGGCCAGGAAGCTGGCCTTCATCACCATGACTCAATAGTGTACTGCAAGTTCTACCCAGAATCTTGAGGAAAGAAAGAAAAGGCATCCATGGGTGAATGGAAAAATTAAAACCCTGTCTCTTCACAGAACATAGGTCACATCATCTTATATATAAAACTACCTATAATCAGCAAAGAAATTATTTGAGCTAATCAACTAATTAATCCAAGTTACAGAACAAAATATCAATTCATGAAAATCTATCTTATATGCATACGCTGGCAAAAAATAATCTGAAAAAGAATTTATGAGAACAATTCCATTTTTAATAATGTCAACATCAATATTGAGGAGTATATTTAATCAAGGTACGAGACTTGTTTTTACGTATGTAAAGTTGTATGTTTGAAATTACTGGAGAGTCAATTCCTTTTCAAAACATCATGTATGTCAACAGCATGCCAGAAAAGCAGAGAAAACATCAAACTTCCATATAGAAGCCAAGCCTTACCCAGATCCAGTTCACCCAAAGTCCACATGTCATGTAGAGGCACTGTGGGAAGGTTATACTAGGAGCCGCTGTCCTCCGTGTTGTGGACGACCTGGATATGGTAGAAACAGTGGGATTTTTGAATTCCAATTTTCCACTTCATTCCACAAAAGAACTATTAGAACTAATAAATAAATTCAGTAAAGTTGCAAAATCAATACACAGAAATCAGTTGCATTTCTCAGCACTAATAATGAACCAACAGAAAGAGAAAGAAAGCAACCCTATTTACAACTGCATCAAAAAGAACAAAATACCTGGGAATAAAGTCAACCAAGGAGGTGAAACACCTGCACACTGAAAACTTGAAGACATTGATGAAGACACTGAAAAACACACCAATCAATGGAAAGATATCCTGTTCTCACGGAATGGAACAATTAATAGTGTTAAAACATCCATGCTACCCAAAGCAGGGGACACAGTGAATGCAATCCCTCCCAAAATTCCATGGTATTTTCCCCCAAAACAGAGCAAATCCTCCTAATATCTGTGGGGAACCACAAAGGACCCCAAATAGCCAAAGAAACCCTGAAAAAAGAGAACGGGCTGGAGGCAACTCCCTCCCTGACGTCACACTCTGCTGAGAAGCTACAGTCACCAAAACAGTGTGGAACTGGCTCAAAACGGGCACAGGGACCAGAGGAACAGGACAGAGAGACCAGAATTCAACCCACACGGACGGGCTCGGTGAATTTAGGACACAGGGACCAAGGACACACCAAGGAGCACGACACTCCCCACGATAAATGGTGCTGGGAAAACCGGACGCCCCATAACTCACGCTGGCTACCCTGCACACAAACCTGACCAAACACCCAGCTTCCCACGCCAAGCCCTCCCTCGCTCACACGAAGACGGACCCCCTCAACGGTCAGTCGCCCACAGGAAGCTTCTCCCCACTTTTCCTCACCGTCTCTTCACCTTTTCCTCAGGCATCACCTGGGTCCTCAGGAAACCTAGTTCCCTAGTCAGCGTGGACGCAGCCCCACTTTGTCCTGAAGCCGAAACCCCAGCGAGTCCTAAGGAGACGGGAGACCGAGCTCCTCTCAGCAGAGACGCGGAGCCGGGCGTCCTACCCGAAGGCCCCCGCCCCCGCGCCTGACGAGGCTCAACTCCTCTCAGCTGCCCTCACAATCCAGTTCGCAGGGAACGAGCGTGCGCTGTGGGGCAGAGAGGCGAACTCGGCGCCACCCTGTGGTCAGTGCAGGAAGTGCAGGCCGCGCCTCCCTCACAGGTCCCTGGAGGCAGCGAGCCCTACTGACAGGACTGCTGCATCCATGAAACTGGAAATTCAAACTAAAATGGAGTCTCTATCCCAAAAGTTTTCGAAAAGTAGTTAAGGAACAAGTAATTGGAAACCATTTGGAATGAAGTGAATGTAGATGCAAACTTTACAACTTATACCAAATTCACTCAAAGTTATTCAGAGGCACATTTTATTTTAGTTTCTAATTCATTTTTGGCTGCGTTGGGTCTTCGTTGCTGCATATGGGCTTTCTCTAGTTGCGTCGAGCGGGGCTACTCTTCGTTGTGGTGCACGGGCTCCTCATTGCCGTGGCTTCTCATGTTGCGGAGCACGGGCTCTAGGCGCGCAGGCTTCAGTAGCTGTGCCGCGCAGGTTTGGTTGCTCTGTGGCATGTGGGATCTTCCCGGACCAGGGCTCGGGCCCGTGTCCCCTGCATTGTCCCCACAGACAAATTTTAAATACAAAACTATTCAAGGGGCTTCCCTGGTGGCGCAGTGGTTGAGAATCTGCCTGCTAATGCAGGGGACACGGGTTCGAGCCCTGGTCCGGGAAGATCCCACATGCTGTGGAGCAACTAAGCCCGTGCACCACAACTACTGAGCCTGCGCTCTAGAACCCGCGAGCCACAACTGCTGAAGCCCACGCGCTTAGAGCCTGTACTCTGCAACAAGAGAAGCCACCGCAATGAGAAGCCCCCACTCGCCGCAACTAGAGAAAGCCTCCGTGCAGCAATGCAGACCCAACACAGCCAAAAATTAATTAATTAATTAATTAATTAATTAATTAAGGAAAAAAAAAAGGCAGCACCTGGGGGCTGGCAGACTGATGCACCAAGTCTTACGTCACGTCTACTTAGTATCCTGCATGTCAGGGCCATGCTGGACCTGGGGCTGCCCAGACAGAGTGGGGCCTGCATCACCCTTCCCAGGAGGGAGGGTGGAGGGAAACCCTGCATGACCTCTGAGGCCCTAAGAACCCTTGACTAAGGCTGAGCTCAATTGGAAACACTGGGTGACCAGAGCAGACATTTCATTCATCTATCAATGAGAATCCAGCACTGGAGGAGCAGAAAACAATGGCCTCGCTCAACCTTGACGCTAATCCTGACATGGACCCTAACCCTAAACTCTGATCCTGACCCTAAGCCCTGACCTAACCTTAGCCTAACCCGTACCCTAAACCTGTACCTTACCCTAACCCATGCTCTACCCGTAGCCTACCTGTACCCCAATTCTAACCCATACCCTAACACCCACTCTAACACAGAACCCTAACACCCTGAGACCAAAACCATAAACCTTAACCAATAAGCAAAACCATAACCATAACCAAACCATAAAGTAGATTCATTAACCATACCCATAAATAACTCATTAACCATAAAACTTAAACCATAACAGCAACCATAAACCATACACAGCCCCAACCCTCACACCAGCCCCAGCCCTGATGCTAACCCTCCAAACCACTTACACCAAGCCAAGTCTAGTCAGATTATACAGATACATCTTGGAAAAGAAAACTGGGGAATTCTCTGGTGGCCCAGTGGTTAGGACTCTGTGCTTTCACTGCCAAGGGCTCGGGTTCGATCCCTGACTGGGGAACTAAGATCCCACAAGCCATGGGATGGGGCCAAAATAAATAAATAATTAAAATGAAATAAAACCACTATTTTAAAAAAGATTTTAAAAAGAAAGGAAAAAAACAAGAAAACTACCCCAGTATAACTTATAAATATGAATGTAAAAATCTATCACAAAATACTAGCAACATGAAACCAACAGAACTTTAAATGGATAATGCCATAAGCAAGTATCTCTACACCAGAAATTTCAGGTTGCTCAACATATCAAAAGTAAGCAATGTATTCAACCACAATAATGGTGTGAAGGAAAAACACATAATCCTATCCATTAATGCAAAACATCTACAATGAAAATCCAGTGTTATTTCATGAAAAACACTCAAGAAAGCAGGAATGAAAGGAAATTTGTTCAATATGGAAAAGAGTAGTACCAAAAGCCACAGCAAACATCATGCTCAACGTTAAAGACTGAAAGATTTACTCCTGAAATCAGGAACAAGGCCAGGAAGCTGGCCTTCATCACCATGACTCAATAGTGTACTGCAAGTTCTACCCAGAATCTTGAGGAAAGAAAGAAAAGGCATCCATGGGTGAATGGAAAAATTAAAACCCTGTCTCTTCACAGAACATAGGTCACATCATCTTATATATAAAACTACCTATAATCAGCAAAGAAATTATTTGAGCTAATCAACTAATTAATCCAAGTTACAGAACAAAATATCAATTCATGAAAATCTATCTTATATGCATACGCTGGCAAAAAATAATCTGAAAAAGAATTTATGAGAACAATTCCATTTTTAATAATGTCAACATCAATATTGAGGAGTATATTTAATCAAGGTACGAGACTTGTTTTTACGTATGTAAAGTTGTATGTTTGAAATTACTGGAGAGTCAATTCCTTTTCAAAACATCATGTATGTCAACAGCATGCCAGAAAAGCAGAGAAAACATCAAACTTCCATATAGAAGCCAAGCCTTACCCAGATCCAGTTCACCCAAAGTCCACATGTCATGTAGAGGCACTGTGGGAAGGTTATACTAGGAGCCGCTGTCCTCCGTGTTGTGGACGACCTGGATATGGTAGAAACAGTGGGATTTTTGAATTCCAATTTTCCACTTCATTCCACAAAAGAACTATTAGAACTAATAAATAAATTCAGTAAAGTTGCAAAATCAATACACAGAAATCAGTTGCATTTCTCAGCACTAATAATGAACCAACAGAAAGAGAAAGAAAGCAACCCTATTTACAACTGCATCAAAAAGAACAAAATACCTGGGAATAAAGTCAACCAAGGAGGTGAAACACCTGCACACTGAAAACTTGAAGACATTGATGAAGACACTGAAAAACACACCAATCAATGGAAAGATATCCTGTTCTCACGGAATGGAACAATTAATAGTGTTAAAACATCCATGCTACCCAAAGCAGGGGACACAGTGAATGCAATCCCTCCCAAAATTCCATGGTATTTTCCCCCAAAACAGAGCAAATCCTCCTAATATCTGTGGGGAACCACAAAGGACCCCAAATAGCCAAAGAAACCCTGAAAAAAGAGAACGGGCTGGAGGCAACTCCCTCCCTGACGTCACACTCTGCTGAGAAGCTACAGTCACCAAAACAGTGTGGAACTGGCTCAAAACGGGCACAGGGACCAGAGGAACAGGACAGAGAGACCAGAATTCAACCCACACGGACGGGCTCGGTGAATTTAGGACACAGGGACCAAGGACACACCAAGGAGCACGACACTCCCCACGATAAATGGTGCTGGGAAAACCGGACGCCCCATAACTCACGCTGGCTACCCTGCACACAAACCTGACCAAACACCCAGCTTCCCACGCCAAGCCCTCCCTCGCTCACACGAAGACGGACCCCCTCAACGGTCAGTCGCCCACAGGAAGCTTCTCCCCACTTTTCCTCACCGTCTCTTCACCTTTTCCTCAGGCATCACCTGGGTCCTCAGGAAACCTAGTTCCCTAGTCAGCGTGGACGCAGCCCCACTTTGTCCTGAAGCCGAAACCCCAGCGAGTCCTAAGGAGACGGGAGACCGAGCTCCTCTCAGCAGAGACGCGGAGCCGGGCGTCCTACCCGAAGGCCCCCGCCCCCGCGCCTGACGAGGCTCAACTCCTCTCAGCTGCCCTCACAATCCAGTTCGCAGGGAACGAGCGTGCGCTGTGGGGCAGAGAGGCGAACTCGGCGCCACCCTGTGGTCAGTGCAGGAAGTGCAGGCCGCGCCTCCCTCACAGGTCCCTGGAGGCAGCGAGCCCTACTGACAGGACTGCTGCATCCATGAAACTGGAAATTCAAACTAAAATGGAGTCTCTATCCCAAAAGTTTTCGAAAAGTAGTTAAGGAACAAGTAATTGGAAACCATTTGGAATGAAGTGAATGTAGATGCAAACTTTACAACTTATACCAAATTCACTCAAAGTTATTCAGAGGCACATTTTATTTTAGTTTCTAATTCATTTTTGGCTGCGTTGGGTCTTCGTTGCTGCATATGGGCTTTCTCTAGTTGCGTCGAGCGGGGCTACTCTTCGTTGTGGTGCACGGGCTCCTCATTGCCGTGGCTTCTCATGTTGCGGAGCACGGGCTCTAGGCGCGCAGGCTTCAGTAGCTGTGCCGCGCAGGTTTGGTTGCTCTGTGGCATGTGGGATCTTCCCGGACCAGGGCTCGGGCCCGTGTCCCCTGCATTGTCCCCACAGACAAATTTTAAATACAAAACTATTCAAGGGGCTTCCCTGGTGGCGCAGTGGTTGAGAATCTGCCTGCTAATGCAGGGGACACGGGTTCGAGCCCTGGTCCGGGAAGATCCCACATGCTGTGGAGCAACTAAGCCCGTGCACCACAACTACTGAGCCTGCGCTCTAGAACCCGCGAGCCACAACTGCTGAAGCCCACGCGCTTAGAGCCTGTACTCTGCAACAAGAGAAGCCACCGCAATGAGAAGCCCCCACTCGCCGCAACTAGAGAAAGCCTCCGTGCAGCAATGCAGACCCAACACAGCCAAAAATTAATTAATTAATTAATTAATTAATTAATTAAGGGAAAAAAAAAGGCAGCACCTGGGGGCTGGCAGACTGATGCACCAAGTCTTACGTCACGTCTACTTAGTATCCTGCATGTCAGGGCCATGCTGGACCTGGGGCTGCCCAGACAGAGTGGGGCCTGCATCACCCTTCCCAGGAGGGAGGGTGGAGGGAAACCCTGCATGACCTCTGAGGCCCTAAGAACCCTTGACTAAGGCTGAGCTCAATTGGAAACACTGGGTGACCAGAGCAGACATTTCATTCATCTATCAATGAGAATCCAGCACTGGAGGAGCAGAAAACAATGGCCTCGCTCAACCTTGACGCTAATCCTGACATGGACCCTAACCCTAAACTCTGATCCTGACCCTAAGCCCTGACCTAACCTTAGCCTAACCCGTACCCTAAACCTGTACCTTACCCTAACCCATGCTCTACCCGTAGCCTACCTGTACCCCAATTCTAACCCATACCCTAACACCCACTCTAACACAGAACCCTAACACCCTGAGACCAAAACCATAAACCTTAACCAATAAGCAAAACCATAACCATAACCAAACCATAAAGTAGATTCATTAACCATACCCATAAATAACTCATTAACCATAAAACTTAAACCATAACAGCAACCATAAACCATACACAGCCCCAACCCTCACACCAGCCCCAGCCCTGATGCTAACCCTCCAAACCACTTACACCAAGCCAAGTCTAGTCAGATTATACAGATACATCTTGGAAAAGAAAACTGGGGAATTCTCTGGTGGCCCAGTGGTTAGGACTCTGTGCTTTCACTGCCAAGGGCTCGGGTTCGATCCCTGACTGGGGAACTAAGATCCCACAAGCCATGGGATGGGGCCAAAATAAATAAATAATTAAAATGAAATAAAACCACTATTTTAAAAAAGATTTTAAAAAGAAAGGAAAAAAACAAGAAAACTACCCCAGTATAACTTATAAATATGAATGTAAAAATCTATCACAAAATACTAGCAACATGAAACCAACAGAACTTTAAATGGATAATGCCATAAGCAAGTATCTCTACACCAGAAATTTCAGGTTGCTCAACATATCAAAAGTAAGCAATGTATTCAACCACAATAATGGTGTGAAGGAAAAACACATAATCCTATCCATTAATGCAAAACATCTACAATGAAAATCCAGTGTTATTTCATGAAAAACACTCAAGAAAGCAGGAATGAAAGGAAATTTGTTCAATATGGAAAAGAGTAGTACCAAAAGCCACAGCAAACATCATGCTCAACGTTAAAGACTGAAAGATTTACTCCTGAAATCAGGAACAAGGCCAGGAAGCTGGCCTTCATCACCATGACTCAATAGTGTACTGCAAGTTCTACCCAGAATCTTGAGGAAAGAAAGAAAAGGCATCCATGGGTGAATGGAAAAATTAAAACCCTGTCTCTTCACAGAACATAGGTCACATCATCTTATATATAAAACTACCTATAATCAGCAAAGAAATTATTTGAGCTAATCAACTAATTAATCCAAGTTACAGAACAAAATATCAATTCATGAAAATCTATCTTATATGCATACGCTGGCAAAAAATAATCTGAAAAAGAATTTATGAGAACAATTCCATTTTTAATAATGTCAACATCAATATTGAGGAGTATATTTAATCAAGGTACGAGACTTGTTTTTATGTATGTAAAGTTGTATGTTTGAAATTACTGGAGAGTCAATTCCTTTTCAAAACATCATGTATGTCAACAGCATGCCAGAAAAGCAGAGAAAACATCAAACTTCCATATAGAAGCCAAGCCTTACCCAGATCCAGTTCACCCAAAGTCCACATGTCATGTAGAGGCACTGTGGGAAGGTTATACTAGGAGCCGCTGTCCTCCGTGTTGTGGACGACCTGGATATGGTAGAAACAGTGGGATTTTTGAATTCCAATTTTCCACTTCATTCCACAAAAGAACTATTAGAACTAATAAATAAATTCAGTAAAGTTGCAAAATCAATACACAGAAATCAGTTGCATTTCTCAGCACTAATAATGAACCAACAGAAAGAGAAAGAAAGCAACCCTATTTACAACTACATCAAAAAGAACAAAATACCTGGGAATAAAGTCAACCAAGGAGGTGAAACACCTGCACACTGAAAACTTGAAGACATTGATGAAGACACTGAAAAACACACCAATCAATGGAAAGATATCCTGTTCTCACGGAATGGAACAATTAATAGTGTTAAAACATCCATGCTACCCAAAGCAGTGGACACAGTGAATGCAATCCCTCCCAAAATTCCATGGTATTTTCCCCCAAAACAGAGCAAATCCTCCTAATATCTGTGGGGAACCACAAAGGACCCCAAATAGCCAAAGAAACCCTGAAAAAAGAGAACGGGCTGGAGGCAACTCCCTCCCTGACGTCACACTCTGCTGAGAAGCTACAGTCACCAAAACAGTGTGGAACTGGCTCAAAACGGGCACAGGGACCAGAGGAACAGGACAGAGAGACCAGAATTCAACCCACACGGACGGGCTCGGTGAATTTAGGACACAGGGACCAAGGACACACCAAGGAGCACGACACTCCCCACGATAAATGGTGCTGGGAAAACCGGACGCCCCATAACTCACGCTGGCTACCCTGCACACAAACCTGACCAAACACCCAGCTTCCCACGCCAAGCCCTCCCTCGCTCACACGAAGACGGACCCCCTCAACGGTCAGTCGCCCACAGGAAGCTTCTCCCCACTTTTCCTCACCGTCTCTTCACCTTTTCCTCAGGCATCACCTGGGTCCTCAGGAAACCTAGTTCCCTAGTCAGCGTGGACGCAGCCCCACTTTGTCCTGAAGCCGAAACCCCAGCGAGTCCTAAGGAGACGGGAGACCGAGCTCCTCTCAGCAGAGACGCGGAGCCGGGCGTCCTACCCGAAGGCCCCCGCCCCCGCGCCTGACCAGGCTCAACTCCTCTCAGCTGCCCTCACAATCCAGTTCGCAGGGAACGAGCATGCGCTGTGGGGCAGAGAGGCGAACTCGGCGCCACCCTGTGGTCAGTGCAGGAAGTGCAGGCCGCGCCTCCCTCACAGGTCCCTGGAGGCAGCGAGCCCTACTGACAGGACTGCTGCATCCATGAAACTGGAAATTCAAACTAAAATGGAGTCTCTATCCCAAAAGTTTTCGAAAAGTAGTTAAGGAACAAGTAATTGGAAACCATTTGGAATGAAGTGAATGTAGATGCAAACTTTACAACTTATACCAAATTCACTCAAAGTTATTCAGAGGCACATTTTATTTTAGTTTCTAATTCATTTTTGGCTGCGTTGGGTCTTCGTTGCTGCATATGGGCTTTCTCTAGTTGCGTCGAGCGGGGCTACTCTTCGTTGTGGTGCACGGGCTCCTCATTGCCGTGGCTTCTCATGTTGCGGAGCACGGGCTCTAGGCGCGCAGGCTTCAGTAGCTGTGCCGCGCAGGTTTGGTTGCTCTGTGGCATGTGGGATCTTCCCGGACCAGGGCTCGGGCCCGTGTCCCCTGCATTGTCCCCACAGACAAATTTTAAATACAAAACTATTCAAGGGGCTTCCCTGGTGGCGCAGTGGTTGAGAATCTGCCTGCTAATGCAGGGGACACGGGTTCGAGCCCTGGTCCGGGAAGATCCCACATGCTGTGGAGCAACTAAGCCCGTGCACCACAACTACTGAGCCTGCGCTCTAGAACCCGCGAGCCACAACTGCTGAAGCCCACGCGCTTAGAGCCTGTACTCTGCAACAAGAGAAGCCACCGCAATGAGAAGCCCCCACTCGCCGCTACTAGAGAAAGCCTCCGTGCAGCAATGCAGACCCAACACAGCCAAAAATTAATTAATTAATTAATTAATTAATTAATTAAGGAAAAAAAAAGGCAGCACCTGGGGGCTGGCAGACTGATGCACCAAGTCTTATGTCACGTCTACTTAGTATCCTGCATGTCAGGGCCATGCTGGACCTGGGGCTGCCCAGACAGAGTGGGGCCTGCATCACCCTTCCCAGGAGGGAGGGTGGAGGGAAACCCTGCATGACCTCTGAGGCCCTAAGAACCCTTGACTAAGGCTGAGCTCAATTGGAAACACTGGGTGACCAGAGCAGACATTTCATTCATCTATCAATGAGAATCCAGCACTGGAGGAGCAGAAAACAATGGCCTCGCTCAACCTTGACGCTAATCCTGACATGGACCCTAACCCTAAACTCTGATCCTGACCCTAAGCCCCGACCTAACCTTAGCCTAACCCGTACCCTAAACCTGTACCTTACCCTAACCCATGCTCTACCCGTAGCCTACCTGTACCCCAATTCTAACCCATACCCTAACACCCACTCTAACACAGAACCCTAACACCCTGAGACCAAAACCATAAACCTTAACCAATAAGCAAAACCATAACCATAACCAAACCATAAAGTAGATTCATTAACCATACCCATAAATAACTCATTAACCATAAAACTTAAACCATAACAGCAACCATAAACCATACACAGCCCCAACCCTCACACCAGCCCCAGCCCTGATGCTAACCCTCCAAACCACTTACACCAAGCCAAGTCTAGTCAGATTATACAGATACATCTTGGAAAAGAAAACTGGGGAATTCTCTGGTGGCCCAGTGGTTAGGACTCTGTGCTTTCACTGCCAAGGGCTCGGGTTCGATCCCTGACTGGGGAACTAAGATCCCACAAGCCATGGGATGGGGCCAAAATAAATAAATAATTAAAATGAAATAAAACCACTATTTTAAAAAAGATTTTAAAAAGAAAGGAAAAAAACAAGAAAACTACCCCAGTATAACTTATAAATATGAATGTAAAAATCTATCACAAAATACTAGCAACATGAAACCAACAGAACTTTAAATGGATAATGCCATAAGCAAGTATCTCTACACCAGAAATTTCAGGTTGCTCAACATATCAAAAGTAAGCAATGTATTCAACCACAATAATGGTGTGAAGGAAAAACACATAATCCTATCCATTAATGCAAAACATCTACAATGAAAATCCAGTGTTATTTCATGAAAAACACTCAAGAAAGCAGGAATGAAAGGAAATTTGTTCAATATGGAAAAGAGTAGTACCAAAAGCCACAGCAAACATCATGCTCAACGTTAAAGACTGAAAGATTTACTCCTGAAATCAGGAACAAGGCCAGGAAGCTGGCCTTCATCACCATGACTCAATAGTGTACTGCAAGTTCTACCCAGAATCTTGAGGAAAGAAAGAAAAGGCATCCATGGGTGAATGGAAAAATTAAAACCCTGTCTCTTCACAGAACATAGGTCACATCATCTTATATATAAAACTACCTATAATCAGCAAAGAAATTATTTGAGCTAATCAACTAATTAATCCAAGTTACAGAACAAAATATCAATTCATGAAAATCTATCTTATATGCATACGCTGGCAAAAAATAATCTGAAAAAGAATTTATGAGAACAATTCCATTTTTAATAATGTCAACATCAATATTGAGGAGTATATTTAATCAAGGTACGAGACTTGTTTTTATGTATGTAAAGTTGTATGTTTGAAATTACTGGAGAGTCAATTCCTTTTCAAAACATCATGTATGTCAACAGCATGCCAGAAAAGCAGAGAAAACATCAAACTTCCATATAGAAGCCAAGCCTTACCCAGATCCAGTTCACCCAAAGTCCACATGTCATGTAGAGGCACTGTGGGAAGGTTATACTAGGAGCCGCTGTCCTCCGTGTTGTGGACGACCTGGATATGGTAGAAACAGTGGGATTTTTGAATTCCAATTTTCCACTTCATTCCACAAAAGAACTATTAGAACTAATAAATAAATTCAGTAAAGTTGCAAAATCAATACACAGAAATCAGTTGCATTTCTCAGCACTAATAATGAACCAACAGAAAGAGAAAGAAAGCAACCCTATTTACAACTACATCAAAAAGAACAAAATACCTGGGAATAAAGTCAACCAAGGAGGTGAAACACCTGCACACTGAAAACTTGAAGACATTGATGAAGACACTGAAAAACACACCAATCAATGGAAAGATATCCTGTTCTCACGGAATGGAACAATTAATAGTGTTAAAACATCCATGCTACCCAAAGCAGTGGACACAGTGAATGCAATCCCTCCCAAAATTCCATGGTATTTTCCCCCAAAACAGAGCAAATCCTCCTAATATCTGTGGGGAACCACAAAGGACCCCAAATAGCCAAAGAAACCCTGAAAAAAGAGAACGGGCTGGAGGCAACTCCCTCCCTGACGTCACACTCTGCTGAGAAGCTACAGTCACCAAAACAGTGTGGAACTGGCTCAAAACGGGCACAGGGACCAGAGGAACAGGACAGAGAGACCAGAATTCAACCCACACGGACGGGCTCGGTGAATTTAGGACACAGGGACCAAGGACACACCAAGGAGCACGACACTCCCCACGATAAATGGTGCTGGGAAAACCGGACGCCCCATAACTCACGCTGGCTACCCTGCACACAAACCTGACCAAACACCCAGCTTCCCACGCCAAGCCCTCCCTCGCTCACACGAAGACGGACCCCCTCAACGGTCAGTCGCCCACAGGAAGCTTCTCCCCACTTTTCCTCACCGTCTCTTCACCTTTTCCTCAGGCATCACCTGGGTCCTCAGGAAACCTAGTTCCCTAGTCAGCGTGGACGCAGCCCCACTTTGTCCTGAAGCCGAAACCCCAGCGAGTCCTAAGGAGACGGGAGACCGAGCTCCTCTCAGCAGAGACGCGGAGCCGGGCGTCCTACCCGAAAGCCCCCGCCCCCGCGCCTGACCAGGCTCAACTCCTCTCAGCTGCCCTCACAATCCAGTTCGCAGGGAACGAGCATGCGCTGTGGGGCAGAGAGGCGAACTCGGCGCCACCCTGTGGTCAGTGCAGGAAGTGCAGGCCGCGCCTCCCTCACAGGTCCCTGGAGGCAGCGAGCCCTACTGACAGGACTGCTGCATCCATGAAACTGGAAATTCAAACTAAAATGGAGTCTCTATCCCAAAAGTTTTCGAAAAGTAGTTAAGGAACAAGTAATTGGAAACCATTTGGAATGAAGTGAATGTAGATGCAAACTTTACAACTTATACCAAATTCACTCAAAGTTATTCAGAGGCACATTTTATTTTAGTTTCTAATTCATTTTTGGCTGCGTTGGGTCTTCGTTGCTGCATATGGGCTTTCTCTAGTTGCGTCGAGCGGGGCTACTCTTCGTTGTGGTGCACGGGCTCCTCATTGCCGTGGCTTCTCATGTTGCGGAGCACGGGCTCTAGGCGCGCAGGCTTCAGTAGCTGTGCCGCGCAGGTTTGGTTGCTCTGTGGCATGTGGGATCTTCCCGGACCAGGGCTCGGGCCCGTGTCCCCTGCATTGTCCCCACAGACAAATTTTAAATACAAAACTATTCAAGGGGCTTCCCTGGTGGCGCAGTGGTTGAGAATCTGCCTGCTAATGCAGGGGACATGGGTTCGAGCCCTGGTCCGGGAAGATCCCACATGCTGTGGAGCAACTAAGCCCGTGCACCACAACTACTGAGCCTGCGCTCTAGAACCCGCGAGCCACAACTGCTGAAGCCCACGCGCTTAGAGCCTGTACTCTGCAACAAGAGAAGCCACCGCAATGAGAAGCCCCCACTCGCCGCAACTAGAGAAAGCCTCCGTGCAGCAATGCAGACCCAACACAGCCAAAAATTAATTAATTAATTAATTAATTAATTAATGAAGGAAAAAAAAAGGCAGCACCTGGGGGCTGGCAGACTGATGCACCAAGTCTTACGTCACGTCTACTTAGTGTCCTGCATGTCAGGGCCATGCTGGACCTGGGGCTGCCCAGACAGAGTGGGGCCTGCATCACCCTTCCCAGGAGGGAGGGTGGAGGGAAACCTTGCATGACCTCTGAGGCCCTAAGAACCCTTGACTAAGGCTGAGCTCAATTGGAAACACTGGGTGACCAGAGCAGACATTTCATTCATCTATCAATGAGAATCCAGCACTGGAGGAGCAGAAAACAATGGCCTCGCTCAACCTTGACGCTAATCCTGACATGGACCCTAACCCTAAACTCTGATCCTGACCCTAAGCCCCGACCTAACCTTAGCCTAACCCGTACCCTAAACCTGTACCTTACCCTAACCCATGCTCTACCCGTAGCCTACCTGTACCCCAATTCTAACCCATACCCTAACACCCACTCTAACACAGAACCCTAACACCCTGAGACCAAAACCATAAACCTTAACCAATAAGCAAAACCATAACCATAACCAAACCATAAAGTAGATTCATTAACCATACCCATAAATAACTCATTAACCATAAAACTTAAACCATAACAGCAACCATAAACCATACACAGCCCCAACCCTCACACCAGCCCCAGCCCTGATGCTAACCCTCCAAACCACTTACACCAAGCCAAGTCTAGTCAGATTATACAGATACATCTTGGAAAAGAAAACTGGGGAATTCTCTGGTGGCCCAGTGGTTAGGACTCTGTGCTTTCACTGCCAAGGGCTCGGGTTCGATCCCTGACTGGGGAACTAAGATCCCACAAGCCATGGGATGGGGCCAAAATAAATAAATAATTAAAATGAAATAAAACCACTATTTTAAAAAAGATTTTAAAAAGAAAGGAAAAAAACAAGAAAACTACCCCAGTATAACTTATAAACATGAATGTAAAAATCTATCACAAAATACTAGCAACATGAAACCAACAGAACTTTAAATGGATAATGCCATAAGCAAGTATCTCTACACCAGAAATTTCAGGTTGCTCAACATATCAAAAGTAAGCAATGTATTCAACCACAATAATGGTGTGAAGGAAAAACACATAATCCTATCCATTAATGCAAAACATCTACAATGAAAATCCAGTGTTATTTCATGAAAAACACTCAAGAAAGCAGGAATGAAAGGAAATTTGTTCAATATGGAAAAGAGTAGTACCAAAAGCCACAGCAAACATCATGCTCAACGTTAAAGACTGAAAGATTTACTCCTGAAATCAGGAACAAGGCCAGGAAGCTGGCCTTCATCACCATGACTCAATAGTGTACTGCAAGTTCTACCCAGAATCTTGAGGAAAGAAAGAAAAGGCATCCATGGGTGAATGGAAAAATTAAAACCCTGTCTCTTCACAGAACATAGGTCACATCATCTTATATATAAAACTACCTATAATCAGCAAAGAAATTATTTGAGCTAATCAACTAATTAATCCAAGTTACAGAACAAAATATCAATTCATGAAAATCTATCTTATATGCATACGCTGGCAAAAAATAATCTGAAAAAGAATTTATGAGAACAATTCCATTTTTAATAATGTCAACATCAATATTGAGGAGTATATTTAATCAAGGTACGAGACTTGTTTTTACGTATGTAAAGTTGTATGTTTGAAATTACTGGAGAGTCAATTCCTTTTCAAAACATCATGTATGTCAACAGCATGCCAGAAAAGCAGAGAAAACATCAAACTTCCATATAGAAGCCAAGCCTTACCCAGATCCAGTTCACCCAAAGTCCACATGTCATGTAGAGGCACTGTGGGAAGGTTATACTAGGAGCCGCTGTCCTCCGTGTTGTGGACGACCTGGATATGGTAGAAACAGTGGGATTTTTGAATTCCAATTTTCCACTTCATTCCACAAAAAAACTATTAGAACTAATAAATAAATTCAGTAAAGTTGCAAAATCAATACACAGAAATCAGTTGCATTTCTCAGCACTAATAATGAACCATCAGAAAGAGAAAGAAAGCAACCCTATTTACAACTGCATCAAAAAGAACAAAATACCTGGGAATAAAGTCAACCAAGGAGGTGAAAGACCTGCACACTGAAAACTTGAAGACATTGATGAAGACACTGAAAAACACACCAATCAATGGAAAGATATCCTGTTCTCACGGAATGGAACAATTAATAGTGTTAAAACATCCATGCTACCCAAAGCAGTGGACACACTGAATGCAATCCCTCCCAAAATTCCATGGTATTTTCCCCCAAAACAGAGCAAATCCTCCTAATATCTGTGGGGAACCACAAAGGACCCCAAATAGCCAAAGAAACCCTGAAAAAAGAGAACGGGCTGGAGGCAACTCCCTCCCTGACGTCACACTCTGCTGAGAAGCTACAGTCACCAAAACAGTGTGGAACTGGCTCAAAACGGGCACAGGGACCAGAGGAACAGGACAGAGAGACCAGAATTCAACCCACACGGACGGGCTCGGTGAATTTAGGACACAGGGACCAAGGACACACCAAGGAGCACGACACTCCCCACGATAAATGGTGCTGGGAAAACCGGACGCCCCATAACTCACGCTGGCTACCCTGCACACAAACCTGACCAAACACCCAGCTTCCCACGCCAAGCCCTCCCTCGCTCACACGAAGACGGACCCCCTCAACGGTCAGTCGCCCACAGGAAGCTTCTCCCCACTTTTCCTCACCGTCTCTTCACCTTTTCCTCAGGCATCACCTGGGTCCTCAGGAAACCTAGTTCCCTAGTCAGCGTGGACGCAGCCCCACTTTGTCCTGAAGCCGAAACCCCAGCGAGTCCTAAGGAGACGGGAGACCGAGCTCCTCTCAGCAGAGACGCGGAGCCGGGCGTCCTACCCGAAGGCCCCCGCCCCCGCGCCTGACGAGGCTCAACTCCTCTCAGCTGCCCTCACAATCCAGTTCGCAGGGAACGAGCGTGCGCTGTGGGGCAGAGAGGCGAACTCGGCGCCACCCTGTGGTCAGTGCAGGAAGTGCAGGCCGCGCCTCCCTCACAGGTCCCTGGAGGCAGCGAGCCCTACTGACAGGACTGCTGCATCCATGAAACTGGAAATTCAAACTAAAATGGAGTCTCTATCCCAAAAGTTTTCGAAAAGTAGTTAAGGAACAAGTAATTGGAAACCATTTGGAATGAAGTGAATGTAGATGCAAACTTTACAACTTATACCAAATTCACTCAAAGTTATTCAGAGGCACATTTTATTTTAGTTTCTAATTCATTTTTGGCTGCGTTGGGTCTTCGTTGCTGCATATGGGCTTTCTCTAGTTGCGTCGAGCGGGGCTACTCTTCGTTGTGGTGCACGGGCTCCTCATTGCCGTGGCTTCTCATGTTGCGGAGCACGGGCTCTAGGCGCGCAGGCTTCAGTAGCTGTGCTGCGCAGGTTTGGTTGCTCTGTGGCATGTGGGATCTTCCCGGACCAGGGCTCGGGCCCGTGTCCCCTGCATTGTCCCCACAGACAAATTTTAAATACAAAACTATTCAAGGGGCTTCCCTGGTGGCGCAGTGGTTGAGAATCTGCCTGCTAATGCAGGGGACACGGGTTCGAGCCCTGGTCCGGGAAGATCCCACATGCTGTGGAGCAACTAAGCCCGTGCACCACAACTACTGAGCCTGCGCTCTAGAACCCGCGAGCCACAACTGCTGAAGCCCACGCGCTTAGAGCCTGTACTCTGCAACAAGAGAAGCCACCGCAATGAGAAGCCCCCACTCGCCGCAACTAGAGAAAGCCTCCGTGCAGCAATGCAGACCCAACACAGCCAAAAATTAATTAATTAATTAATTAATTAATTAATTAATTAAGGAAAAAAAAAAGGCAGCACCTGGGGGCTGGCAGACTGATGCACCAAGTCTTACATCACGTCTACTTAGTATCCTGCATGTCAGGGCCATGCTGGACCTGGGGCTGCCCAGACAGAGTGGGGCCTGCATCACCCTTCCCAGGAGGGAGGGTGGAGGGAAACCCTGCATGACCTCTGAGGCCCTAAGAACCCCTGACTAAGGCTGAGCTCAATTGGAAACACTGGGTGACCAGAGCAGACATTTCATTCATCTATCAATGAGAATCCAGCACTGGAGGAGCAGAAAACAATGGCCTCGCTCAACCTTGACGCTAATCCTGACATGGACCCTAACCCTAAACTCTGATCCTGACCCTAAGCCCTGACCTAACCTTAGCCTAACCCGTACCCTAAACCTGTACCTTATCCTAACCCATGCTCTACCCGTAGCCTACCTGTACCCCAATTCTAACCCATACCCTAACACCCACTCTAACACAGAACCCTAACACCCTGAGACCAAAACCATAAACCTTAACCAATAAGCAAAACCATAACCATAACCAAACCATAAAGTAGATTCATTAACCATACCCATAAATAACTCATTAACCATAAAACTTAAACCATAACAGCAACCATAAACCATACACAGCCCCAACCCTCACACCAGCCCCAGCCCTGATGCTAACCCTCCAAACCACTTACACCAAGCCAAGTCTAGTCAGATTATACAGATACATCCTGGAAAAGAAAACTGGGGAATTCTCTGGTGGCCCAGTGGTTAGGACTCTGTGCTTTCACTGCCAAGGGCTCGGGTTCGATCCCTGACTGGGGAACTAAGATCCCACAAGCCATGGGATGGGGCCAAAATAAATAAATAATTAAAATGAAATAAAACCACTATTTTAAAAAAGATTTTAAAAAGAAAGGAAAAAAACAAGAAAACTACCCCAGTATAACTTATAAACATGAATGTAAAAATCTATCACAAAATACTAGCAACATGAAACCAACAGAACTTTAAATGGATAATGCCATAAGCAAGTATCTCTACACCAGAAATTTCAGGTTGCTCAACATATCAAAAGTAAGCAATGTATTCAACCACAATAATGGTGTGAAGGAAAAACACATAATCCTATCCATTAATGCAAAACATCTACAATGAAAATCCAGTGTTATTTCATGAAAAACACTCAAGAAAGCAGGAATGAAAGGAAATTTGTTCAATATGGAAAAGAGTAGTACCAAAAGCCACAGCAAACATCATGCTCAACGTTAAAGACTGAAAGATTTACTCCTGAAATCAGGAACAAGGCCAGGAAGCTGGCCTTCATCACCATGACTCAATAGTGTACTGCAAGTTCTACCCAGAATCTTGAGGAAAGAAAGAAAAGGCATCCATGGGTGAATGGAAAAATTAAAACCCTGTCTCTTCACAGAACATAGGTCACATCATCTTATATATAAAACTACCTATAATCAGCAAAGAAATTATTTGAGCTAATCAACTAATTAATCCAAGTTACAGAACAAAATATCAATTCATGAAAATCTATCTTATATGCATACGCTGGCAAAAAATAATCTGAAAAAGAATTTATGAGAACAATTCCATTTTTAATAATGTCAACATCAATATTGAGGAGTATATTTAATCAAGGTACGAGACTTGTTTTTACGTATGTAAAGTTGTATGTTTGAAATTACTGGAGAGTCAATTCCTTTTCAAAACATCATGTATGTCAACAGCATGCCAGAAAAGCAGAGAAAACATCAAACTTCCATATAGAAGCCAAGCCTTACCCAGATCCAGTTCACCCAAAGTCCACATGTCATGTAGAGGCACTGTGGGAAGGTTATACTAGGAGCCGCTGTCCTCCGTGTTGTGGACGACCTGGATATGGTAGAAACAGTGGGATTTTTGAATTCCAATTTTCCACTTCATTCCACAAAAAAACTATTAGAACTAATAAATAAATTCAGTAAAGTTGCAAAATCAATACACAGAAATCAGTTGCATTTCTCAGCACTAATAATGAACCATCAGAAAGAGAAAGAAAGCAACCCTATTTACAACTGCATCAAAAAGAACAAAATACCTGGGAATAAAGTCAACCAAGGAGGTGAAAGACCTGCACACTGAAAACTTGAAGACATTGATGAAGACACTGAAAAACACACCAATCAATGGAAAGATATCCTGTTCTCACGGAATGGAACAATTAATAGTGTTAAAACATCCATGCTACCCAAAGCAGGGGACACAGTGAATGCAATCCCTCCCAAAATTCCATGGTATTTTCCCCCAAAACAGAGCAAATCCTCCTAATATCTGTGGGGAACCACAAAGGACCCCAAATAGCCAAAGAAACCCTGAAAAAAGAGAACGGGCTGGAGGCAACTCCCTCCCTGACGTCACACTCTGCTGAGAAGCTACAGTCACCAAAACAGTGTGGAACTGGCTCAAAACGGGCACAGGGACCAGAGGAACAGGACAGAGAGACCAGAATTCAACCCACACGGACGGGCTCGGTGAATTTAGGACACAGGGACCAAGGACACACCAAGGAGCACGACACTCCCCACGATAAATGGTGCTGGGAAAACCGGACGCCCCATAACTCACGCTGGCTACCCTGCACACAAACCTGACCAAACACCCAGCTTCCCACGCCAAGCCCTCCCTCGCTCACACGAAGACGGACCCCCTCAACGGTCAGTCGCCCACAGGAAGCTTCTCCCCACTTTTCCTCACCGTCTCTTCACCTTTTCCTCAGGCATCACCTGGGTCCTCAGGAAACCTAGTTCCCTAGTCAGCGTGGACGCAGCCCCACTTTGTCCTGAAGCCGAAACCCCAGCGAGTCCTAAGGAGACGGGAGACCGAGCTCCTCTCAGCAGAGACGCGGAGCCGGGCGTCCTACCCGAAGGCCCCCGCCCCCGCGCCTGACGAGGCTCAACTCCTCTCAGCTGCCCTCACAATCCAGTTCGCAGGGAACGAGCATGCGCTGTGGGGCAGAGAGGCGAACTCGGCGCCACCCTGTGGTCAGTGCAGGAAGTGCAGGCCGCGCCTCCCTCACAGGTCCCTGGAGGCAGCGAGCCCTACTGACAGGACTGCTGCATCCATGAAACTGGAAATTCAAACTAAAATGGAGTCTCTATCCCAAAAGTTTTCGAAAAGTAGTTAAGGAACAAGTAATTGGAAACCATTTGGAATGAAGTGAATGTAGATGCAAACTTTACAACTTATACCAAATTCACTCAAAGTTATTCAGAGGCACATTTTATTTTAGTTTCTAATTCATTTTTGGCTGCGTTGGGTCTTCGTTGCTGCATATGGGCTTTCTCTAGTTGCGTCGAGCGGGGCTACTCTTCGTTGTGGTGCACGGGCTCCTCATTGCCGTGGCTTCTCATGTTGCGGAGCACGGGCTCTAGGCGCGCAGGCTTCAGTAGCTGTGCCGCGCAGGTTTGGTTGCTCTGTGGCATGTGGGATCTTCCCGGACCAGGGCTCGGGCCCGTGTCCCCTGCATTGTCCCCACAGACAAATTTTAAATACAAAACTATTCAAGGGGCTTCCCTGGTGGCGCAGTGGTTGAGAATCTGCCTGCTAATGCAGGGGACACGGGTTCGAGCCCTGGTCCGGGAAGATCCCACATGCTGTGGAGCAACTAAGCCCGTGCATCACAACTACTGAGCCTGCGCTCTAGAACCCGCGAGCCACAACTGCTGAAGCCCACGCGCTTAGAGCCTGTACTCTGCAACAAGAGAAGCCACCGCAATGAGAAGCCCCCACACGCCGCAACTAGAGAAAGCCTCCGTGCAGCAATGCAGACCCAACACAGCCAAAAATTAATTAATTAATTAATTAATTAATTAATTAATTAAGGAAAAAAAAAGGCAGCACCTGGGGGCTGGCAGACTGATGCACCAAGTCTTACATCACGTCTACTTAGTATCCTGCATGTCAGGGCCATGCTGGACCTGGGGCTGCCCAGACAGAGTGGGGCCTGCATCACCCTTCCCAGGAGGGAGGGTGGAGGGAAACCCTGCATGACCTCTGAGGCCCTAAGAACCCTTGACTAAGGCTGAGCTCAATTGGAAACACTGGGTGACCAGAGCAGACATTTCATTCATCTATCAATGAGAATCCAGCACTGGAGGAGCAGAAAACAATGGCCTCGCTCAACCTTGACGCTAATCCTGACATGGACCCTAACCCTAAACTCTGATCCTGACCCTAAGCCCCGACCTAACCTTAGCCTAACCCGTACCCTAAACCTGTACCTTACCCTAACCCATGCTCTACCCGTAGCCTACCTGTACCCCAATTCTAACCCATACCCTAACACCCACTCTAACACAGAACCCTAACACCCTGAGACCAAAACCATAAACCTTAACCAATAAGCAAAACCATAACCATAACCAAACCATAAAGTAGATTCATTAACCATACCCATAAATAACTCATTAACCATAAAACTTAAACCATAACAGCAACCATAAACCATACACAGCCCCAACCCTCACACCAGCCCCAGCCCTGATGCTAACCCTCCAAACCACTTACACCAAGCCAAGTCTAGTCAGATTATACAGATACATCCTGGAAAAGAAAACTGGGGAATTCTCTGGTGGCCCAGTGGTTAGGACTCTGTGCTTTCACTGCCAAGGGCTCGGGTTCGATCCCTGACTGGGGAACTAAGATCCCACAAGCCATGGGATGGGGCCAAAATAAATAAATAATTAAAATGAAATAAAACCACTATTTTAAAAAAGATTTTAAAAAGAAAGGAAAAAAACAAGAAAACTACCCCAGTATAACTTATAAATATGAATGTAAAAATCTATCACAAAATACTAGCAACATGAAACCAACAGAACTTTAAATGGATAATGCCATAAGCAAGTATCTCTACACCAGAAATTTCAGGTTGCTCAACATATCAAAAGTAAGCAATGTATTCAACCACAATAATGGTGTGAAGGAAAAACACATAATCCTATCCATTAATGCAAAACATCTACAATGAAAATCCAGTGTTATTTCATGAAAAACACTCAAGAAAGCAGGAATGAAAGGAAATTTGTTCAATATGGAAAAGAGTAGTACCAAAAGCCACAGCAAACATCATGCTCAACGTTAAAGACTGAAAGATTTACTCCTGAAATCAGGAACAAGGCCAGGAAGCTGGCCTTCATCACCATGACTCAATAGTGTACTGCAAGTTCTACCCAGAATCTTGAGGAAAGAAAGAAAAGGCATCCATGGGTGAATGGAAAAATTAAAACCCTGTCTCTTCACAGAACATAGGTCACATCATCTTATATATAAAACTACCTATAATCAGCAAAGAAATTATTTGAGCTAATCAACTAATTAATCCAAGTTACAGAACAAAATATCAATTCATGAAAATCTATCTTATATGCATACGCTGGCAAAAAATAATCTGAAAAAGAATTTATGAGAACAATTCCATTTTTAATAATGTCAACATCAATATTGAGGAGTATATTTAATCAAGGTACGAGACTTGTTTTTACGTATGTAAAGTTGTATGTTTGAAATTACTGGAGAGTCAATTCCTTTTCAAAACATCATGTATGTCAACAGCATGCCAGAAAAGCAGAGAAAACATCAAACTTCCATATAGAAGCCAAGCCTTACCCAGATCCAGTTCACCCAAAGTCCACATGTCATGTAGAGGCACTGTGGGAAGGTTATACTAGGAGCCGCTGTCCTCCGTGTTGTGGACGACCTGGATATGGTAGAAACAGTGGGATTTTTGAATTCCAATTTTCCACTTCATTCCACAAAAAAACTATTAGAACTAATAAATAAATTCAGTAAAGTTGCAAAATCAATACACAGAAATCAGTTGCATTTCTCAGCACTAATAATGAACCATCAGAAAGAGAAAGAAAGCAACCCTATTTACAACTGCATCAAAAAGAACAAAATACCTGGGAATAAAGTCAACCAAGGAGGTGAAAGACCTGCACACTGAAAACTTGAAGACATTGATGAAGACACTGAAAAACACACCAATCAATGGAAAGATATCCTGTTCTCACGGAATGGAACAATTAATAGTGTTAAAACATCCATGCTACCCAAAGCAGGGGACACAGTGAATGCAATCCCTCCCAAAATTCCATGGTATTTTCCCCCAAAACAGAGCAAATCCTCCTAATATCTGTGGGGAACCACAAAGGACCCCAAATAGCCAAAGAAACCCTGAAAAAAGAGAACGGGCTGGAGGCAACTCCCTCCCTGACGTCACACTCTGCTGAGAAGCTACAGTCACCAAAACAGTGTGGAACTGGCTCAAAACGGGCACAGGGACCAGAGGAACAGGACAGAGAGACCAGAATTCAACCCACACGGACGGGCTCGGTGAATTTAGGACACAGGGACCAAGGACACACCAAGGAGCACGACACTCCCCACGATAAATGGTGCTGGGAAAACCGGACGCCCCATAACTCACGCTGGCTACCCTGCACACAAACCTGACCAAACACCCAGCTTCCCACGCCAAGCCCTCCCTCGCTCACACGAAGACGGACCCCCTCAACGGTCAGTCGCCCACAGGAAGCTTCTCCCCACTTTTCCTCACCGTCTCTTCACCTTTTCCTCAGGCATCACCTGGGTCCTCAGGAAACCTAGTTCCCTAGTCAGCGTGGACGCAGCCCCACTTTGTCCTGAAGCCGAAACCCCAGCGAGTCCTAAGGAGACGGGAGACCGAGCTCCTCTCAGCAGAGACGCGGAGCCGGGCGTCCTACCCGAAGGCCCCCGCCCCCGCGCCTGACCAGGCTCAACTCCTCTCAGCTGCCCTCACAATCCAGTTCGCAGGGAACGAGCATGCGCTGTGGGGCAGAGAGGCGAACTCGGCGCCACCCTGTGGTCAGTGCAGGAAGTGCAGGCCGCGCCTCCCTCACAGGTCCCTGGAGGCAGCGAGCCCTACTGACAGGACTGCTGCATCCATGAAACTGGAAATTCAAACTAAAATGGAGTCTCTATCCCAAAAGTTTTCGAAAAGTAGTTAAGGAACAAGTAATTGGAAACCATTTGGAATGAAGTGAATGTAGATGCAAACTTTACAACTTATACCAAATTCACTCAAAGTTATTCAGAGGCACATTTTATTTTAGTTTCTAATTCATTTTTGGCTGCGTTGGGTCTTCGTTGCTGCATATGGGCTTTCTCTAGTTGCGTCGAGCGGGGCTACTCTTCGTTGTGGTGCACGGGCTCCTCATTGCCGTGGCTTCTCATGTTGCGGAGCACGGGCTCTAGGCGCGCAGGCTTCAGTAGCTGTGCCGCGCAGGTTTGGTTGCTCTGTGGCATGTGGGATCTTCCCGGACCAGGGCTCGGGCCCGTGTCCCCTGCATTGTCCCCACAGACAAATTTTAAATACAAAACTATTCAAGGGGCTTCCCTGGTGGCGCAGTGGTTGAGAATCTGCCTGCTAATGCAGGGGACACGGGTTCGAGCCCTGGTCCGGGAAGATCCCACATGCTGTGGAGCAACTAAGCCCGTGCACCACAACTACTGAGCCTGCGCTCTAGAACCCGCGAGCCACAACTGCTGAAGCCCACGCGCTTAGAGCCTGTACTCTGCAACAAGAGAAGCCACCGCAATGAGAAGCCCCCACTCGCCGCAACTAGAGAAAGCCTCCGTGCAGCAATGCAGACCCAACACAGCCAAAAATTAATTAATTAATTAATTAATTAAGGAAAAAAAAAGGCAGCACCTGGGGGCTGGCAGACTGATGCACCAAGTCTTACATCACGTCTACTTAGTATCCTGCATGTCAGGGCCATGCTGGACCTGGGGCTGCCCAGACAGAGTGGGGCCTGCATCACCCTTCCCAGGAGGGAGGGTGGAGGGAAACCCTGCATGACCTCTGAGGCCCTAAGAACCCTTGACTAAGGCTGAGCTCAATTGGAAACACTGGGTGACCAGAGCAGACATTTCATTCATCTATCAATGAGAATCCAGCACTGGAGGAGCAGAAAACAATGGCCTCGCTCAACCTTGACGCTAATCCTGACATGGACCCTAACCCTAAACTCTGATCCTGACCCTAAGCCCCGACCTAACCTTAGCCTAACCCGTACCCTAAACCTGTACCTTACCCTAACCCATGCTCTACCCGTAGCCTACCTGTACCCCAATTCTAACCCATACCCTAACACCCACTCTAACACAGAACCCTAACACCCTGAGACCAAAACCATAAACCTTAACCAATAAGCAAAACCATAACCATAACCAAACCATAAAGTAGATTCATTAACCATACCCATAAATAACTCATTAACCATAAAACTTAAACCATAACAGCAACCATAAACCATACACAGCCCCAACCCTCACACCAGCCCCAGCCCTGATGCTAACCCTCCAAACCACTTACACCAAGCCAAGTCTAGTCAGATTATACAGATACATCCTGGAAAAGAAAACTGGGGAATTCTCTGGTGGCCCAGTGGTTAGGACTCTGTGCTTTCACTGCCAAGGGCTCGGGTTCGATCCCTGACTGGGGAACTAAGATCCCACAAGCCATGGGATGGGGCCAAAATAAATAAATAATTAAAATGAAATAAAACCACTATTTTAAAAAAGATTTTAAAAAGAAAGGAAAAAAACAAGAAAACTACCCCAGTATAACTTATAAATATGAATGTAAAAATCTATCACAAAATACTAGCAACATGAAACCAACAGAACTTTAAATGGATAATGCCATAAGCAAGTATCTCTACACCAGAAATTTCAGGTTGCTCAACATATCAAAAGTAAGCAATGTATTCAACCACAATAATGGTGTGAAGGAAAAACACATAATCCTATCCATTAATGCAAAACATCTACAATGAAAATCCAGTGTTATTTCATGAAAAACACTCAAGAAAGCAGGAATGAAAGGAAATTTGTTCAATATGGAAAAGAGTAGTACCAAAAGCCACAGCAAACATCATGCTCAACGTTAAAGACTGAAAGATTTACTCCTGAAATCAGGAACAAGGCCAGGAAGCTGGCCTTCATCACCATGACTCAATAGTGTACTGCAAGTTCTACCCAGAATCTTGAGGAAAGAAAGAAAAGGCATCCATGGGTGAATGGAAAAATTAAAACCCTGTCTCTTCACAGAACATAGGTCACATCATCTTATATATAAAACTACCTATAATCAGCAAAGAAATTATTTGAGCTAATCAACTAATTAATCCAAGTTACAGAACAAAATATCAATTCATGAAAATCTATCTTATATGCATACGCTGGCAAAAAATAATCTGAAAAAGAATTTATGAGAACAATTCCATTTTTAATAATGTCAACATCAATATTGAGGAGTATATTTAATCAAGGTACGAGACTTGTTTTTACGTATGTAAAGTTGTATGTTTGAAATTACTGGAGAGTCAATTCCTTTTCAAAACATCATGTATGTCAACAGCATGCCAGAAAAGCAGAGAAAACATCAAACTTCCATATAGAAGCCAAGCCTTACCCAGATCCAGTTCACCCAAAGTCCACATGTCATGTAGAGGCACTGTGGGAAGGTTATACTAGGAGCCGCTGTCCTCCGTGTTGTGGACGACCTGGATATGGTAGAAACAGTGGGATTTTTGAATTCCAATTTTCCACTTCATTCCACAAAAAAACTATTAGAACTAATAAATAAATTCAGTAAAGTTGCAAAATCAATACACAGAAATCAGTTGCATTTCTCAGCACTAATAATGAACCATCAGAAAGAGAAAGAAAGCAACCCTATTTACAACTGCATCAAAAAGAACAAAATACCTGGGAATAAAGTCAACCAAGGAGGTGAAAGACCTGCACACTGAAAACTTGAAGACATTGATGAAGACACTGAAAAACACACCAATCAATGGAAAGATATCCTGTTCTCACGGAATGGAACAATTAATAGTGTTAAAACATCCATGCTACCCAAAGCAGGGGACACAGTGAATGCAATCCCTCCCAAAATTCCATGGTATTTTCCCCCAAAACAGAGCAAATCCTCCTAATATCTGTGGGGAACCACAAAGGACCCCAAATAGCCAAAGAAACCCTGAAAAAAGAGAACGGGCTGGAGGCAACTCCCTCCCTGACGTCACACTCTGCTGAGAAGCTACAGTCACCAAAACAGTGTGGAACTGGCTCAAAACGGGCACAGGGACCAGAGGAACAGGACAGAGAGACCAGAATTCAACCCACATGGACGGGCTCGGTGAATTTAGGACACAGGGACCAAGGACACACCAAGGAGCACGACACTCCCCACGATAAATGGTGCTGGGAAAACCGGACGCCCCATAACTCACGCTGGCTACCCTGCACACAAACCTGACCAAACACCCAGCTTCCCACGCCAAGCCCTCCCTCGCTCACACGAAGACGGACCCCCTCAACGGTCAGTCGCCCACAGGAAGCTTCTCCCCACTTTTCCTCACCGTCTCTTCACCTTTTCCTCAGGCATCACCTGGGTCCTCAGGAAACCTAGTTCCCTAGTCAGCGTGGACGCAGCCCCACTTTGTCCTGAAGCCGAAACCCCAGCGAGTCCTAAGGAGACGGGAGACCGAGCTCCTCTCAGCAGAGACGCGGAGCCGGGCGTCCTACCCGAAGGCCCCCGCCCCCGCGCCTGACGAGGCTCAACTCCTCTCAGCTGCCCTCACAATCCAGTTCGCAGGGAACGAGCATGCGCTGTGGGGCAGAGAGGCGAACTCGGCGCCACCCTGTGGTCAGTGCAGGAAGTGCAGGCCGCGCCTCCCTCACAGGTCCCTGGAGGCAGCGAGCCCTACTGACAGGACTGCTGCATCCATGAAACTGGAAATTCAAACTAAAATGGAGTCTCTATCCCAAAAGTTTTCGAAAAGTAGTTAAGGAACAAGTAATTGGAAACCATTTGGAATGAAGTGAATGTAGATGCAAACTTTACAACTTATACCAAATTCACTCAAAGTTATTCAGAGGCACATTTTATTTTAGTTTCTAATTCATTTTTGGCTGCGTTGGGTCTTCGTTGCTGCATATGGGCTTTCTCTAGTTGCGTCGAGCGGGGCTACTCTTCGTTGTGGTGCACGGGCTCCTCATTGCCGTGGCTTCTCATGTTGCGGAGCACGGGCTCTAGGCGCGCAGGCTTCAGTAGCTGTGCCGCGCAGGTTTGGTTGCTCTGTGGCATGTGGGATCTTCCCGGACCAGGGCTCGGGCCCGTGTCCCCTGCATTGTCCCCACAGACAAATTTTAAATACAAAACTATTCAAGGGGCTTCCCTGGTGGCGCAGTGGTTGAGAATCTGCCTGCTAATGCAGGGGACACGGGTTCGAGCCCTGGTCCGGGAAGATCCCACATGCTGTGGAGCAACTAAGCCCGTGCACCACAACTACTGAGCCTGCGCTCTAGAACCCGCGAGCCACAACTGCTGAAGCCCACGCGCTTAGAGCCTGTACTCTGCAACAAGAGAAGCCACCGCAATGAGAAGCCCCCACTCGCCGCAACTAGAGAAAGCCTCCGTGCAGCAATGCAGACCCAACACAGCCAAAAATTAATTAATTAATTAATTAATTAATTAATTAAGGAAAAAAAAAGGCAGCACCTGGGGGCTGGCAGACTGATGCACCAAGTCTTACGTCACGTCTACTTAGTATCCTGCATGTCAGGGCCATGCTGGACCTGGGGCTGCCCAGACAGAGTGGGGCCTGCATCACCCTTCCCAGGAGGGAGGGTGGAGGGAAACCCTGCATGACCTCTGAGGCCCTAAGAACCCTTGACTAAGGCTGAGCTCAATTGGAAACACTGGGTGACCAGAGCAGACATTTCATTCATCTATCAATGAGAATCCAGCACTGGAGGAGCAGAAAACAATGGCCTCGCTCAACCTTGACGCTAATCCTGACATGGACCCTAACCCTAAACTCTGATCCTGACCCTAAGCCCTGACCTAACCTTAGCCTAACCCGTACCCTAAACCTGTACCTTACCCTAACCCATGCTCTACCCGTAGCCTACCTGTACCCCAATTCTAACCCATACCCTAACACCCACTCTAACACAGAACCCTAACACCCTGAGACCAAAACCATAAACCTTAACCAATAAGCAAAACCATAACCATAACCAAACCATAAAGTAGATTCATTAACCATACCCATAAATAACTCATTAACCATAAAACTTAAACCATAACAGCAACCATAAACCATACACAGCCCCAACCCTCACACCAGCCCCAGCCCTGATGCTAACCCTCCAAACCACTTACACCAAGCCAAGTCTAGTCAGATTATACAGATACATCTTGGAAAAGAAAACTGGGGAATTCTCTGGTGGCCCAGTGGTTAGGACTCTGTGCTTTCACTGCCAAGGGCTCGGGTTCGATCCCTGACTGGGGAACTAAGATCCCACAAGCCATGGGATGGGGCCAAAATAAATAAATAATTAAAATGAAATAAAACCACTATTTTAAAAAAGATTTTAAAAAGAAAGGAAAAAAACAAGAAAACTACCCCAGTATAACTTATAAATATGAATGTAAAAATCTATCACAAAATACTAGCAACATGAAACCAACAGAACTTTAAATGGATAATGCCATAAGCAAGTATCTCTACACCAGAAATTTCAGGTTGCTCAACATATCAAAAGTAAGCAATGTATTCAACCACAATAATGGTGTGAAGGAAAAACACATAATCCTATCCATTAATGCAAAACATCTACAATGAAAATCCAGTGTTATTTCATGAAAAACACTCAAGAAAGCAGGAATGAAAGGAAATTTGTTCAATATGGAAAAGAGTAGTACCAAAAGCCACAGCAAACATCATGCTCAACGTTAAAGACTGAAAGATTTACTCCTGAAATCAGGAACAAGGCCAGGAAGCTGGCCTTCATCACCATGACTCAATAGTGTACTGCAAGTTCTACCCAGAATCTTGAGGAAAGAAAGAAAAGGCATCCATGGGTGAATGGAAAAATTAAAACCCTGTCTCTTCACAGAACATAGGTCACATCATCTTATATATAAAACTACCTATAATCAGCAAAGAAATTATTTGAGCTAATCAACTAATTAATCCAAGTTACAGAACAAAATATCAATTCATGAAAATCTATCTTATATGCATACGCTGGCAAAAAATAATCTGAAAAAGAATTTATGAGAACAATTCCATTTTTAATAATGTCAACATCAATATTGAGGAGTATATTTAATCAAGGTACGAGACTTGTTTTTACGTATGTAAAGTTGTATGTTTGAAATTACTGGAGAGTCAATTCCTTTTCAAAACATCATGTATGTCAACAGCATGCCAGAAAAGCAGAGAAAACATCAAACTTCCATATAGAAGCCAAGCCTTACCCAGATCCAGTTCACCCAAAGTCCACATGTCATGTAGAGGCACTGTGGGAAGGTTATACTAGGAGCCGCTGTCCTCCGTGTTGTGGACGACCTGGATATGGTAGAAACAGTGGGATTTTTGAATTCCAATTTTCCACTTCATTCCACAAAAAAACTATTAGAACTAATAAATAAATTCAGTAAAGTTGCAAAATCAATACACAGAAATCAGTTGCATTTCTCAGCACTAATAATGAACCATCAGAAAGAGAAAGAAAGCAACCCTATTTACAACTGCATCAAAAAGAACAAAATACCTGGGAATAAAGTCAACCAAGGAGGTGAAAGACCTGCACACTGAAAACTTGAAGACATTGATGAAGACACTGAAAAACACACCAATCAATGGAAAGATATCCTGTTCTCACGGAATGGAACAATTAATAGTGTTAAAACATCCATGCTACCCAAAGCAGGGGACACAGTGAATGCAATCCCTCCCAAAATTCCATGGTATTTTCCCCCAAAACAGAGCAAATCCTCCTAATATCTGTGGGGAACCACAAAGGACCCCAAATAGCCAAAGAAACCCTGAAAAAAGAGAACGGGCTGGAGGCAACTCCCTCCCTGACGTCACACTCTGCTGAGAAGCTACAGTCACCAAAACAGTGTGGAACTGGCTCAAAACGGGCACAGGGACCAGAGGAACAGGACAGAGAGACCAGAATTCAACCCACACGGACGGGCTCGGTGAATTTAGGACACAGGGACCAAGGACACACCAAGGAGCACGACACTCCCCACGATAAATGGTGCTGGGAAAACCGGACGCCCCATAACTCACGCTGGCTACCCTGCACACAAACCTGACCAAACACCCAGCTTCCCACGCCAAGCCCTCCCTCGCTCACACGAAGACGGACCCCCTCAACGGTCAGTCGCCCACAGGAAGCTTCTCCCCACTTTTCCTCACCGTCTCTTCACCTTTTCCTCAGGCATCACCTGGGTCCTCAGGAAACCTAGTTCCCTAGTCAGCGTGGACGCAGCCCCACTTTGTCCTGAAGCCGAAACCCCAGCGAGTCCTAAGGAGACGGGAGACCGAGCTCCTCTCAGCAGAGACGCGGAGCCGGGCGTCCTACCCGAAGGCCCCCGCCCCCGCGCCTGACCAGGCTCAACTCCTCTCAGCTGCCCTCACAATCCAGTTCGCAGGGAACGAGCATGCGCTGTGGGGCAGAGAGGCGAACTCGGCGCCACCCTGTGGTCAGTGCAGGAAGTGCAGGCCGCGCCTCCCTCACAGGTCCCTGGAGGCAGCGAGCCCTACTGACAGGACTGCTGCATCCATGAAACTGGAAATTCAAACTAAAATGGAGTCTCTATCCCAAAAGTTTTCGAAAAGTAGTTAAGGAACAAGTAATTGGAAACCATTTGGAATGAAGTGAATGTAGATGCAAACTTTACAACTTATACCAAATTCACTCAAAGTTATTCAGAGGCACATTTTATTTTAGTTTCTAATTCATTTTTGGCTGCGTTGGGTCTTCGTTGCTGCATATGGGCTTTCTCTAGTTGCGTCGAGCGGGGCTACTCTTCGTTGTGGTGCACGGGCTCCTCATTGCCGTGGCTTCTCATGTTGCGGAGCACGGGCTCTAGGCGCGCAGGCTTCAGTAGCTGTGCCGCGCAGGTTTGGTTGCTCTGTGGCATGTGGGATCTTCCCGGACCAGGGCTCGGGCCCGTGTCCCCTGCATTGTCCCCACAGACAAATTTTAAATACAAAACTATTCAAGGGGCTTCCCTGGTGGCGCAGTGGTTGAGAATCTGCCTGCTAATGCAGGGGACACGGGTTCGAGCCCTGGTCCGGGAAGATCCCACATGCTGTGGAGCAACTAAGCCCGTGCACCACAACTACTGAGCCTGCGCTCTAGAACCCGCGAGCCACAACTGCTGAAGCCCACGCGCTTAGAGCCTGTACTCTGCAACAAGAGAAGCCACCGCAATGAGAAGCCCCCACTCGCCGCTACTAGAGAAAGCCTCCGTGCAGCAATGCAGACCCAACACAGCCAAAAATTAATTAATTAATTAATTAATTAATTAATTAAGGAAAAAAAAAGGCAGCACCTGGGGGCTGGCAGACTGATGCACCAAGTCTTATGTCACGTCTACTTAGTATCCTGCATGTCAGGGCCATGCTGGACCTGGGGCTGCCCAGACAGAGTGGGGCCTGCATCACCCTTCCCAGGAGGGAGGGTGGAGGGAAACCCTGCATGACCTCTGAGGCCCTAAGAACCCTTGACTAAGGCTGAGCTCAATTGGAAACACTGGGTGACCAGAGCAGACATTTCATTCATCTATCAATGAGAATCCAGCACTGGAGGAGCAGAAAACAATGGCCTCGCTCAACCTTGACGCTAATCCTGACATGGACCCTAACCCTAAACTCTGATCCTGACCCTAAGCCCCGACCTAACCTTAGCCTAACCCGTACCCTAAACCTGTACCTTACCCTAACCCATGCTCTACCCGTAGCCTACCTGTACCCCAATTCTAACCCATACCCTAACACCCACTCTAACACAGAACCCTAACACCCTGAGACCAAAACCATAAACCTTAACCAATAAGCAAAACCATAACCATAACCAAACCATAAAGTAGATTCATTAACCATACCCATAAATAACTCATTAACCATAAAACTTAAACCATAACAGCAACCATAAACCATACACAGCCCCAACCCTCACACCAGCCCCAGCCCTGATGCTAACCCTCCAAACCACTTACACCAAGCCAAGTCTAGTCAGATTATACAGATACATCTTGGAAAAGAAAACTGGGGAATTCTCTGGTGGCCCAGTGGTTAGGACTCTGTGCTTTCACTGCCAAGGGCTCGGGTTCGATCCCTGACTGGGGAACTAAGATCCCACAAGCCATGGGATGGGGCCAAAATAAATAAATAATTAAAATGAAATAAAACCACTATTTTAAAAAAGATTTTAAAAAGAAAGGAAAAAAACAAGAAAACTACCCCAGTATAACTTATAAATATGAATGTAAAAATCTATCACAAAATACTAGCAACATGAAACCAACAGAACTTTAAATGGATAATGCCATAAGCAAGTATCTCTACACCAGAAATTTCAGGTTGCTCAACATATCAAAAGTAAGCAATGTATTCAACCACAATAATGGTGTGAAGGAAAAACACATAATCCTATCCATTAATGCAAAACATCTACAATGAAAATCCAGTGTTATTTCATGAAAAACACTCAAGAAAGCAGGAATGAAAGGAAATTTGTTCAATATGGAAAAGAGTAGTACCAAAAGCCACAGCAAACATCATGCTCAACGTTAAAGACTGAAAGATTTACTCCTGAAATCAGGAACAAGGCCAGGAAGCTGGCCTTCATCACCATGACTCAATAGTGTACTGCAAGTTCTACCCAGAATCTTGAGGAAAGAAAGAAAAGGCATCCATGGGTGAATGGAAAAATTAAAACCCTGTCTCTTCACAGAACATAGGTCACATCATCTTATATATAAAACTACCTATAATCAGCAAAGAAATTATTTGAGCTAATCAACTAATTAATCCAAGTTACAGAACAAAATATCAATTCATGAAAATCTATCTTATATGCATACGCTGGCAAAAAATAATCTGAAAAAGAATTTATGAGAACAATTCCATTTTTAATAATGTCAACATCAATATTGAGGAGTATATTTAATCAAGGTACGAGACTTGTTTTTATGTATGTAAAGTTGTATGTTTGAAATTACTGGAGAGTCAATTCCTTTTCAAAACATCATGTATGTCAACAGCATGCCAGAAAAGCAGAGAAAACATCAAACTTCCATATAGAAGCCAAGCCTTACCCAGATCCAGTTCACCCAAAGTCCACATGTCATGTAGAGGCACTGTGGGAAGGTTATACTAGGAGCCGCTGTCCTCCGTGTTGTGGACGACCTGGATATGGTAGAAACAGTGGGATTTTTGAATTCCAATTTTCCACTTCATTCCACAAAAAAACTATTAGAACTAATAAATAAATTCAGTAAAGTTGCAAAATCAATACACAGAAATCAGTTGCATTTCTCAGCACTAATAATGAACCATCAGAAAGAGAAAGAAAGCAACCCTATTTACAACTGCATCAAAAAGAACAAAATACCTGGGAATAAAGTCAACCAAGGAGGTGAAAGACCTGCACACTGAAAACTTGAAGACATTGATGAAGACACTGAAAAACACACCAATCAATGGAAAGATATCCTGTTCTCACGGAATGGAACAATTAATAGTGTTAAAACATCCATGCTACCCAAAGCAGGGGACACAGTGAATGCAATCCCTCCCAAAATTCCATGGTATTTTCCCCCAAAACAGAGCAAATCCTCCTAATATCTGTGGGGAACCACAAAGGACCCCAAATAGCCAAAGAAACCCTGAAAAAAGAGAACGGGCTGGAGGCAACTCCCTCCCTGACGTCACACTCTGCTGAGAAGCTACAGTCACCAAAACAGTGTGGAACTGGCTCAAAACGGGCACAGGGACCAGAGGAACAGGACAGAGAGACCAGAATTCAACCCACACGGACGGGCTCGGTGAATTTAGGACACAGGGACCAAGGACACACCAAGGAGCACGACACTCCCCACGATAAATGGTGCTGGGAAAACCGGACGCCCCATAACTCACGCTGGCTACCCTGCACACAAACCTGACCAAACACCCAGCTTCCCACGCCAAGCCCTCCCTCGCTCACACGAAGACGGACCCCCTCAACGGTCAGTCGCCCACAGGAAGCTTCTCCCCACTTTTCCTCACCGTCTCTTCACCTTTTCCTCAGGCATCACCTGGGTCCTCAGGAAACCTAGTTCCCTAGTCAGCGTGGACGCAGCCCCACTTTGTCCTGAAGCCGAAACCCCAGCGAGTCCTAAGGAGACGGGAGACCGAGCTCCTCTCAGCAGAGACGCGGAGCCGGGCGTCCTACCCGAAGGCCCCCGCCCCCGCGCCTGACCAGGCTCAACTCCTCTCAGCTGCCCTCACAATCCAGTTCGCAGGGAACGAGCATGCGCTGTGGGGCAGAGAGGCGAACTCGGCGCCACCCTGTGGTCAGTGCAGGAAGTGCAGGCCGCGCCTCCCTCACAGGTCCCTGGAGGCAGCGAGCCCTACTGACAGGACTGCTGCATCCATGAAACTGGAAATTCAAACTAAAATGGAGTCTCTATCCCAAAAGTTTTCGAAAAGTAGTTAAGGAACAAGTAATTGGAAACCATTTGGAATGAAGTGAATGTAGATGCAAACTTTACAACTTATACCAAATTCACTCAAAGTTATTCAGAGGCACATTTTATTTTAGTTTCTAATTCATTTTTGGCTGCGTTGGGTCTTCGTTGCTGCATATGGGCTTTCTCTAGTTGCGTCGAGCGGGGCTACTCTTCGTTGTGGTGCACGGGCTCCTCATTGCCGTGGCTTCTCATGTTGCGGAGCACGGGCTCTAGGCGCGCAGGCTTCAGTAGCTGTGCCGCGCAGGTTTGGTTGCTCTGTGGCATGTGGGATCTTCCCGGACCAGGGCTCGGGCCCGTGTCCCCTGCATTGTCCCCACAGACAAATTTTAAATACAAAACTATTCAAGGGGCTTCCCTGGTGGCGCAGTGGTTGAGAATCTGCCTGCTAATGCAGGGGACACGGGTTCGAGCCCTGGTCCGGGAAGATCCCACATGCTGTGGAGCAACTAAGCCCGTGCACCACAACTACTGAGCCTGCGCTCTAGAACCCGCGAGCCACAACTGCTGAAGCCCACGCGCTTAGAGCCTGTACTCTGCAACAAGAGAAGCCACCGCAATGAGAAGCCCCCACTCGCCGCTACTAGAGAAAGCCTCCGTGCAGCAATGCAGACCCAACACAGCCAAAAATTAATTAATTAATTAATTAATTAATTAATTAAGGAAAAAAAAAGGCAGCACCTGGGGGCTGGCAGACTGATGCACCAAGTCTTATGTCACGTCTACTTAGTATCCTGCATGTCAGGGCCATGCTGGACCTGGGGCTGCCCAGACAGAGTGGGGCCTGCATCACCCTTCCCAGGAGGGAGGGTGGAGGGAAACCCTGCATGACCTCTGAGGCCCTAAGAACCCTTGACTAAGGCTGAGCTCAATTGGAAACACTGGGTGACCAGAGCAGACATTTCATTCATCTATCAATGAGAATCCAGCACTGGAGGAGCAGAAAACAATGGCCTCGCTCAACCTTGACGCTAATCCTGACATGGACCCTAACCCTAAACTCTGATCCTGACCCTAAGCCCCGACCTAACCTTAGCCTAACCCGTACCCTAAACCTGTACCTTACCCTAACCCATGCTCTACCCGTAGCCTACCTGTACCCCAATTCTAACCCATACCCTAACACCCACTCTAACACAGAACCCTAACACCCTGAGACCAAAACCATAAACCTTAACCAATAAGCAAAACCATAACCATAACCAAACCATAAAGTAGATTCATTAACCATACCCATAAATAACTCATTAACCATAAAACTTAAACCATAACAGCAACCATAAACCATACACAGCCCCAACCCTCACACCAGCCCCAGCCCTGATGCTAACCCTCCAAACCACTTACACCAAGCCAAGTCTAGTCAGATTATACAGATACATCTTGGAAAAGAAAACTGGGGAATTCTCTGGTGGCCCAGTGGTTAGGACTCTGTGCTTTCACTGCCAAGGGCTCGGGTTCGATCCCTGACTGGGGAACTAAGATCCCACAAGCCATGGGATGGGGCCAAAATAAATAAATAATTAAAATGAAATAAAACCACTATTTTAAAAAAGATTTTAAAAAGAAAGGAAAAAAACAAGAAAACTACCCCAGTATAACTTATAAATATGAATGTAAAAATCTATCACAAAATACTAGCAACATGAAACCAACAGAACTTTAAATGGATAATGCCATAAGCAAGTATCTCTACACCAGAAATTTCAGGTTGCTCAACATATCAAAAGTAAGCAATGTATTCAACCACAATAATGGTGTGAAGGAAAAACACATAATCCTATCCATTAATGCAAAACATCTACAATGAAAATCCAGTGTTATTTCATGAAAAACACTCAAGAAAGCAGGAATGAAAGGAAATTTGTTCAATATGGAAAAGAGTAGTACCAAAAGCCACAGCAAACATCATGCTCAACGTTAAAGACTGAAAGATTTACTCCTGAAATCAGGAACAAGGCCAGGAAGCTGGCCTTCATCACCATGACTCAATAGTGTACTGCAAGTTCTACCCAGAATCTTGAGGAAAGAAAGAAAAGGCATCCATGGGTGAATGGAAAAATTAAAACCCTGTCTCTTCACAGAACATAGGTCACATCATCTTATATATAAAACTACCTATAATCAGCAAAGAAATTATTTGAGCTAATCAACTAATTAATCCAAGTTACAGAACAAAATATCAATTCATGAAAATCTATCTTATATGCATACGCTGGCAAAAAATAATCTGAAAAAGAATTTATGAGAACAATTCCATTTTTAATAATGTCAACATCAATATTGAGGAGTATATTTAATCAAGGTACGAGACTTGTTTTTATGTATGTAAAGTTGTATGTTTGAAATTACTGGAGAGTCAATTCCTTTTCAAAACATCATGTATGTCAACAGCATGCCAGAAAAGCAGAGAAAACATCAAACTTCCATATAGAAGCCAAGCCTTACCCAGATCCAGTTCACCCAAAGTCCACATGTCATGTAGAGGCACTGTGGGAAGGTTATACTAGGAGCCGCTGTCCTCCGTGTTGTGGACGACCTGGATATGGTAGAAACAGTGGGATTTTTGAATTCCAATTTTCCACTTCATTCCACAAAAGAACTATTAGAACTAATAAATAAATTCAGTAAAGTTGCAAAATCAATACACAGAAATCAGTTGCATTTCTCAGCACTAATAATGAACCAACAGAAAGAGAAAGAAAGCAACCCTATTTACAACTACATCAAAAAGAACAAAATACCTGGGAATAAAGTCAACCAAGGAGGTGAAACACCTGCACACTGAAAACTTGAAGACATTGATGAAGACACTGAAAAACACACCAATCAATGGAAAGATATCCTGTTCTCACGGAATGGAACAATTAATAGTGTTAAAACATCCATGCTACCCAAAGCAGTGGACACAGTGAATGCAATCCCTCCCAAAATTCCATGGTATTTTCCCCCAAAACAGAGCAAATCCTCCTAATATCTGTGGGGAACCACAAAGGACCCCAAATAGCCAAAGAAACCCTGAAAAAAGAGAACGGGCTGGAGGCAACTCCCTCCCTGACGTCACACTCTGCTGAGAAGCTACAGTCACCAAAACAGTGTGGAACTGGCTCAAAACGGGCACAGGGACCAGAGGAACAGGACAGAGAGACCAGAATTCAACCCACACGGACGGGCTCGGTGAATTTAGGACACAGGGACCAAGGACACACCAAGGAGCACGACACTCCCCACGATAAATGGTGCTGGGAAAACCGGACGCCCCATAACTCACGCTGGCTACCCTGCACACAAACCTGACCAAACACCCAGCTTCCCACGCCAAGCCCTCCCTCGCTCACACGAAGACGGACCCCCTCAACGGTCAGTCGCCCACAGGAAGCTTCTCCCCACTTTTCCTCACCGTCTCTTCACCTTTTCCTCAGGCATCACCTGGGTCCTCAGGAAACCTAGTTCCCTAGTCAGCGTGGACGCAGCCCCACTTTGTCCTGAAGCCGAAACCCCAGCGAGTCCTAAGGAGACGGGAGACCGAGCTCCTCTCAGCAGAGACGCGGAGCCGGGCGTCCTACCCGAAAGCCCCCGCCCCCGCGCCTGACCAGGCTCAACTCCTCTCAGCTGCCCTCACAATCCAGTTCGCAGGGAACGAGCATGCGCTGTGGGGCAGAGAGGCGAACTCGGCGCCACCCTGTGGTCAGTGCAGGAAGTGCAGGCCGCGCCTCCCTCACAGGTCCCTGGAGGCAGCGAGCCCTACTGACAGGACTGCTGCATCCATGAAACTGGAAATTCAAACTAAAATGGAGTCTCTATCCCAAAAGTTTTCGAAAAGTAGTTAAGGAACAAGTAATTGGAAACCATTTGGAATGAAGTGAATGTAGATGCAAACTTTACAACTTATACCAAATTCACTCAAAGTTATTCAGAGGCACATTTTATTTTAGTTTCTAATTCATTTTTGGCTGCGTTGGGTCTTCGTTGCTGCATATGGGCTTTCTCTAGTTGCGTCGAGCGGGGCTACTCTTCGTTGTGGTGCACGGGCTCCTCATTGCCGTGGCTTCTCATGTTGCGGAGCACGGGCTCTAGGCGCGCAGGCTTCAGTAGCTGTGCCGCGCAGGTTTGGTTGCTCTGTGGCATGTGGGATCTTCCCGGACCAGGGCTCGGGCCCGTGTCCCCTGCATTGTCCCCACAGACAAATTTTAAATACAAAACTATTCAAGGGGCTTCCCTGGTGGCGCAGTGGTTGAGAATCTGCCTGCTAATGCAGGGGACATGGGTTCGAGCCCTGGTCCGGGAAGATCCCACATGCTGTGGAGCAACTAAGCCCGTGCACCACAACTACTGAGCCTGCGCTCTAGAACCCGCGAGCCACAACTGCTGAAGCCCACGCGCTTAGAGCCTGTACTCTGCAACAAGAGAAGCCACCGCAATGAGAAGCCCCCACTCGCCGCAACTAGAGAAAGCCTCCGTGCAGCAATGCAGACCCAACACAGCCAAAAATTAATTAATTAATTAATTAATTAATTAATTAAGGAAAAAAAAAGGCAGCACCTGGGGGCTGGCAGACTGATGCACCAAGTCTTACGTCACGTCTACTTAGTATCCTGCATGTCAGGGCCATGCTGGACCTGGGGCTGCCCAGACAGAGTGGGGCCTGCATCACCCTTCCCAGGAGGGAGGGTGGAGGGAAACCTTGCATGATCTCTGAGGCCCTAAGAACCCTTGACTAAGGCTGAGCTCAATTGGAAACACTGGGTGACCAGAGCAGACATTTCATTCATCTATCAATGAGAATCCAGCACTGGAGGAGCAGAAAACAATGGCCTCGCTCAACCTTGACGCTAATCCTGACATGGACCCTAACCCTAAACTCTGATCCTGACCCTAAGCCCCGACCTAACCTTAGCCTAACCCGTACCCTAAACCTGTACCTTACCCTAACCCATGCTCTACCCGTAGCCTACCTGTACCCCAATTCTAACCCATACCCTAACACCCACTCTAACACAGAACCCTAACACCCTGAGACCAAAACCATAAACCTTAACCAATAAGCAAAACCATAACCATAACCAAACCATAAAGTAGATTCATTAACCATACCCATAAATAACTCATTAACCATAAAACTTAAACCATAACAGCAACCATAAACCATACACAGCCCCAACCCTCACACCAGCCCCAGCCCTGATGCTAACCCTCCAAACCACTTACACCAAGCCAAGTCTAGTCAGATTATACAGATACATCTTGGAAAAGAAAACTGGGGAATTCTCTGGTGGCCCAGTGGTTAGGACTCTGTGCTTTCACTGCCAAGGGCTCGGGTTCGATCCCTGACTGGGGAACTAAGATCCCACAAGCCATGGGATGGGGCCAAAATAAATAAATAATTAAAATGAAATAAAACCACTATTTTAAAAAAGATTTTAAAAAGAAAGGAAAAAAACAAGAAAACTACCCCAGTATAACTTATAAACATGAATGTAAAAATCTATCACAAAATACTAGCAACATGAAACCAACAGAACTTTAAATGGATAATGCCATAAGCAAGTATCTCTACACCAGAAATTTCAGGTTGCTCAACATATCAAAAGTAAGCAATGTATTCAACCACAATAATGGTGTGAAGGAAAAACACATAATCCTATCCATTAATGCAAAACATCTACAATGAAAATCCAGTGTTATTTCATGAAAAACACTCAAGAAAGCAGGAATGAAAGGAAATTTGTTCAATATGGAAAAGAGTAGTACCAAAAGCCACAGCAAACATCATGCTCAACGTTAAAGACTGAAAGATTTACTCCTGAAATCAGGAACAAGGCCAGGAAGCTGGCCTTCATCACCATGACTCAATAGTGTACTGCAAGTTCTACCCAGAATCTTGAGGAAAGAAAGAAAAGGCATCCATGGGTGAATGGAAAAATTAAAACCCTGTCTCTTCACAGAACATAGGTCACATCATCTTATATATAAAACTACCTATAATCAGCAAAGAAATTATTTGAGCTAATCAACTAATTAATCCAAGTTACAGAACAAAATATCAATTCATGAAAATCTATCTTATATGCATACGCTGGCAAAAAATAATCTGAAAAAGAATTTATGAGAACAATTCCATTTTTAATAATGTCAACATCAATATTGAGGAGTATATTTAATCAAGGTACGAGACTTGTTTTTACGTATGTAAAGTTGTATGTTTGAAATTACTGGAGAGTCAATTCCTTTTCAAAACATCATGTATGTCAACAGCATGCCAGAAAAGCAGAGAAAACATCAAACTTCCATATAGAAGCCAAGCCTTACCCAGATCCAGTTCACCCAAAGTCCACATGTCATGTAGAGGCACTGTGGGAAGGTTATACTAGGAGCCGCTGTCCTCCGTGTTGTGGACGACCTGGATATGGTAGAAACAGTGGGATTTTTGAATTCCAATTTTCCACTTCATTCCACAAAAAAACTATTAGAACTAATAAATAAATTCAGTAAAGTTGCAAAATCAATACACAGAAATCAGTTGCATTTCTCAGCACTAATAATGAACCATCAGAAAGAGAAAGAAAGCAACCCTATTTACAACTGCATCAAAAAGAACAAACTACCTGGGAATAAAGTCAACCAAGGAGGTGAAAGACCTGCACACTGAAAACTTGAAGACATTGATGAAGACACTGAAAAACACACCAATCAATGGAAAGATATCCTGTTCTCACGGAATGGAACAATTAATAGTGTTAAAACATCCATGCTACCCAAAGCAGGGGACACAGTGAATGCAATCCCTCCCAAAATTCCATGGTATTTTCCCCCAAAACAGAGCAAATCCTCCTAATATCTGTGGGGAACCACAAAGGACCCCAAATAGCCAAAGAAACCCTGAAAAAAGAGAACGGGCTGGAGGCAACTCCCTCCCTGACGTCACACTCTGCTGAGAAGCTACAGTCACCAAAACAGTGTGGAACTGGCTCAAAACGGGCACAGGGACCAGAGGAACAGGACAGAGAGACCAGAATTCAACCCACACGGACGGGCTCGGTGAATTTAGGACACAGGGACCAAGGACACACCAAGGAGCACGACACTCCCCACGATAAATGGTGCTGGGAAAACCGGACGCCCCATAACTCACGCTGGCTACCCTGCACACAAACCTGACCAAACACCCAGCTTCCCACGCCAAGCCCTCCCTCGCTCACACGAAGACGGACCCCCTCAACGGTCAGTCGCCCACAGGAAGCTTCTCCCCACTTTTCCTCACCGTCTCTTCACCTTTTCCTCAGGCATCACCTGGGTCCTCAGGAAACCTAGTTCCCTAGTCAGCGTGGACGCAGCCCCACTTTGTCCTGAAGCCGAAACCCCAGCGAGTCCTAAGGAGACGGGAGACCGAGCTCCTCTCAGCAGAGACGCGGAGCCGGGCGTCCTACCCGAAGGCCCCCGCCCCCGCGCCTGACGAGGCTCAACTCCTCTCAGCTGCCCTCACAATCCAGTTCGCAGGGAACGAGCGTGCGCTGTGGGGCAGAGAGGCGAACTCGGCGCCACCCTGTGGTCAGTGCAGGAAGTGCAGGCCGCGCCTCCCTCACAGGTCCCTGGAGGCAGCGAGCCCTACTGACAGGACTGCTGCATCCATGAAACTGGAAATTCAAACTAAAATGGAGTCTCTATCCCAAAAGTTTTCGAAAAGTAGTTAAGGAACAAGTAATTGGAAACCATTTGGAATGAAGTGAATGTAGATGCAAACTTTACAACTTATACCAAATTCACTCAAAGTTATTCAGAGGCACATTTTATTTTAGTTTCTAATTCATTTTTGGCTGCGTTGGGTCTTCGTTGCTGCATATGGGCTTTCTCTAGTTGCGTCGAGCGGGGCTACTCTTCGTTGTGGTGCACGGGCTCCTCATTGCCGTGGCTTCTCATGTTGCGGAGCACGGGCTCTAGGCGCGCAGGCTTCAGTAGCTGTGCCGCGCAGGTTTGGTTGCTCTGTGGCATGTGGGATCTTCCCGGACCAGGGCTCGGGCCCGTGTCCCCTGCATTGTCCCCACAGACAAATTTTAAATACAAAACTATTCAAGGGGCTTCCCTGGTGGCGCAGTGGTTGAGAATCTGCCTGCTAATGCAGGGGACACGGGTTCGAGCCCTGGTCCGGGAAGATCCCACATGCTGTGGAGCAACTAAGCCCGTGCACCACAACTACTGAGCCTGCGCTCTAGAACCCGCGAGCCACAACTGCTGAAGCCCACGCGCTTAGAGCCTGTACTCTGCAACAAGAGAAGCCACCGCAATGAGAAGCCCCCACTCGCCGCAACTAGAGAAAGCCTCCGTGCAGCAATGCAGACCCAACACAGCCAAAAATTAATTAATTAATTAATTAATTAATTAATTAATTAAGGAAAAAAAAGGCAGCACCTGGGGGCTGGCAGACTGATGCACCAAGTCTTACATCACGTCTACTTAGTATCCTGCATGTCAGGGCCATGCTGGACCTGGGGCTGCCCAGACAGAGTGGGGCCTGCATCACCCTTCCCAGGAGGGAGGGTGGAGGGAAACCCTGCATGACCTCTGAGGCCCTAAGAACCCCTGACTAAGGCTGAGCTCAATTGGAAACACTGGGTGACCAGAGCAGACATTTCATTCATCTATCAATGAGAATCCAGCACTGGAGGAGCAGAAAACAATGGCCTCGCTCAACCTTGACGCTAATCCTGACATGGACCCTAACCCTAAACTCTGATCCTGACCCTAAGCCCCGACCTAACCTTAGCCTAACCCGTACCCTAAACCTGTACCTTACCCTAACCCATGCTCTACCCGTAGCCTACCTGTACCCCAATTCTAACCCATACCCTAACACCCACTCTAACACAGAACCCTAACACCCTGAGACCAAAACCATAAACCTTAACCAATAAGCAAAACCATAACCATAACCAAACCATAAAGTAGATTCATTAACCATACCCATAAATAACTCATTAACCATAAAACTTAAACCATAACAGCAACCATAAACCATACACAGCCCCAACCCTCACACCAGCCCCAGCCCTGATGCTAACCCTCCAAACCACTTACACCAAGCCAAGTCTAGTCAGATTATACAGATACATCCTGGAAAAGAAAACTGGGGAATTCTCTGGTGGCCCAGTGGTTAGGACTCTGTGCTTTCACTGCCAAGGGCTCGGGTTCGATCCCTGACTGGGGAACTAAGATCCCACAAGCCATGGGATGGGGCCAAAATAAATAAATAATTAAAATGAAATAAAACCACTATTTTAAAAAAGATTTTAAAAAGAAAGGAAAAAAACAAGAAAACTACCCCAGTATAACTTATAAACATGAATGTAAAAATCTATCACAAAATACTAGCAACATGAAACCAACAGAACTTTAAATGGATAATGCCATAAGCAAGTATCTCTACACCAGAAATTTCAGGTTGCTCAACATATCAAAAGTAAGCAATGTATTCAACCACAATAATGGTGTGAAGGAAAAACACATAATCCTATCCATTAATGCAAAACATCTACAATGAAAATCCAGTGTTATTTCATGAAAAACACTCAAGAAAGCAGGAATGAAAGGAAATTTGTTCAATATGGAAAAGAGTAGTACCAAAAGCCACAGCAAACATCATGCTCAACGTTAAAGACTGAAAGATTTACTCCTGAAATCAGGAACAAGGCCAGGAAGCTGGCCTTCATCACCATGACTCAATAGTGTACTGCAAGTTCTACCCAGAATCTTGAGGAAAGAAAGAAAAGGCATCCATGGGTGAATGGAAAAATTAAAACCCTGTCTCTTCACAGAACATAGGTCACATCATCTTATATATAAAACTACCTATAATCAGCAAAGAAATTATTTGAGCTAATCAACTAATTAATCCAAGTTACAGAACAAAATATCAATTCATGAAAATCTATCTTATATGCATACGCTGGCAAAAAATAATCTGAAAAAGAATTTATGAGAACAATTCCATTTTTAATAATGTCAACATCAATATTGAGGAGTATATTTAATCAAGGTACGAGACTTGTTTTTACGTATGTAAAGTTGTATGTTTGAAATTACTGGAGAGTCAATTCCTTTTCAAAACATCATGTATGTCAACAGCATGCCAGAAAAGCAGAGAAAACATCAAACTTCCATATAGAAGCCAAGCCTTACCCAGATCCAGTTCACCCAAAGTCCACATGTCATGTAGAGGCACTGTGGGAAGGTTATACTAGGAGCCGCTGTCCTCCGTGTTGTGGACGACCTGGATATGGTAGAAACAGTGGGATTTTTGAATTCCAATTTTCCACTTCATTCCACAAAAAAACTATTAGAACTAATAAATAAATTCAGTAAAGTTGCAAAATCAATACACAGAAATCAGTTGCATTTCTCAGCACTAATAATGAACCATCAGAAAGAGAAAGAAAGCAACCCTATTTACAACTGCATCAAAAAGAACAAAATACCTGGGAATAAAGTCAACCAAGGAGGTGAAAGACCTGCACACTGAAAACTTGAAGACATTGATGAAGACACTGAAAAACACACCAATCAATGGAAAGATATCCTGTTCTCACGGAATGGAACAATTAATAGTGTTAAAACATCCATGCTACCCAAAGCAGGGGACACAGTGAATGCAATCCCTCCCAAAATTCCATGGTATTTTCCCCCAAAACAGAGCAAATCCTCCTAATATCTGTGGGGAACCACAAAGGACCCCAAATAGCCAAAGAAACCCTGAAAAAAGAGAACGGGCTGGAGGCAACTCCCTCCCTGACGTCACACTCTGCTGAGAAGCTACAGTCACCAAAACAGTGTGGAACTGGCTCAAAACGGGCACAGGGACCAGAGGAACAGGACAGAGAGACCAGAATTCAACCCACACGGACGGGCTCGGTGAATTTAGGACACAGGGACCAAGGACACACCAAGGAGCACGACACTCCCCACGATAAATGGTGCTGGGAAAACCGGACGCCCCATAACTCACGCTGGCTACCCTGCACACAAACCTGACCAAACACCCAGCTTCCCACGCCAAGCCCTCCCTCGCTCACACGAAGACGGACCCCCTCAACGGTCAGTCGCCCACAGGAAGCTTCTCCCCACTTTTCCTCACCGTCTCTTCACCTTTTCCTCAGGCATCACCTGGGTCCTCAGGAAACCTAGTTCCCTAGTCAGCGTGGACGCAGCCCCACTTTGTCCTGAAGCCGAAACCCCAGCGAGTCCTAAGGAGACGGGAGACCGAGCTCCTCTCAGCAGAGACGCGGAGCCGGGCGTCCTACCCGAAGGCCCCCACCCCCGCGCCTGACGAGGCTCAACTCCTCTCAGCTGCCCTCACAATCCAGTTCGCAGGGAACGAGCATGCGCTGTGGGGCAGAGAGGCGAACTCGGCGCCACCCTGTGGTCAGTGCAGGAAGTGCAGGCCGCGCCTCCCTCACAGGTCCCTGGAGGCAGCGAGCCCTACTGACAGGACTGCTGCATCCATGAAACTGGAAATTCAAACTAAAATGGAGTCTCTATCCCAAAAGTTTTCGAAAAGTAGTTAAGGAACAAGTAATTGGAAACCATTTGGAATGAAGTGAATGTAGATGCAAACTTTACAACTTATACCAAATTCACTCAAAGTTATTCAGAGGCACATTTTATTTTAGTTTCTAATTCATTTTTGGCTGCGTTGGGTCTTCGTTGCTGCATATGGGCTTTCTCTAGTTGCGTCGAGCGGGGCTACTCTTCGTTGTGGTGCACGGGCTCCTCATTGCCGTGGCTTCTCATGTTGCGGAGCACGGGCTCTAGGCGCGCAGGCTTCAGTAGCTGTGCCGCGCAGGTTTGGTTGCTCTGTGGCATGTGGGATCTTCCCGGACCAGGGCTCGGGCCCGTGTCCCCTGCTTTGTAGCCACAGACAAATTTTAAATACAAAACTATTCAAGGGGCTTCCCTGGTGGCGCAGTGGTTGAGAATCTGCCTGCTAATGCAGGGGACACGGGTTCGAGCCCTGGTCCGGGAAGATCCCACATGCTGTGGAGCAACTAAGCCCGTGCATCACAACTACTGAGCCTGCGCTCTAGAACCCGCGAGCCACAACTGCTGAAGCCCACGCGCTTAGAGCCTGTACTCTGCAACAAGAGAAGCCACCGCAATGAGAAGCCCCCACACGCCGCAACTAGAGAAAGCCTCCGTGCAGCAATGCAGACCCAACACAGCCAAAAATTAATTAATTAATTAATTAATTAATTAATTAATTAAGGAAAAAAAAAGGCAGCACCTGGGGGCTGGCAGACTGATGCACCAAGTCTTACATCACGTCTACTTAGTATCCTGCATGTCAGGGCCATGCTGGACCTGGGGCTGCCCAGACAGAGTGGGGCCTGCATCACCCTTCCCAGGAGGGAGGGTGGAGGGAAACCCTGCATGACCTCTGAGGCCCTAAGAACCCTTGACTAAGGCTGAGCTCAATTGGAAACACTGGGTGACCAGAGCAGACATTTCATTCATCTATCAATGAGAATCCAGCACTGGAGGAGCAGAAAACAATGGCCTCGCTCAACCTTGACGCTAATCCTGACATGGACCCTAACCCTAAACTCTGATCCTGACCCTAAGCCCCGACCTAACCTTAGCCTAACCCGTACCCTAAACCTGTACCTTACCCTAACCCATGCTCTACCCGTAGCCTACCTGTACCCCAATTCTAACCCATACCCTAACACCCACTCTAACACAGAACCCTAACACCCTGAGACCAAAACCATAAACCTTAACCAATAAGCAAAACCATAACCATAACCAAACCATAAAGTAGATTCATTAACCATACCCATAAATAACTCATTAACCATAAAACTTAAACCATAACAGCAACCATAAACCATACACAGCCCCAACCCTCACACCAGCCCCAGCCCTGATGCTAACCCTCCAAACCACTTACACCAAGCCAAGTCTAGTCAGATTATACAGATACATCCTGGAAAAGAAAACTGGGGAATTCTCTGGTGGCCCAGTGGTTAGGACTCTGTGCTTTCACTGCCAAGGGCTCGGGTTCGATCCCTGACTGGGGAACTAAGATCCCACAAGCCATGGGATGGGGCCAAAATAAATAAATAATTAAAATGAAATAAAACCACTATTTTAAAAAAGATTTTAAAAAGAAAGGAAAAAAACAAGAAAACTACCCCAGTATAACTTATAAATATGAATGTAAAAATCTATCACAAAATACTAGCAACATGAAACCAACAGAACTTTAAATGGATAATGCCATAAGCAAGTATCTCTACACCAGAAATTTCAGGTTGCTCAACATATCAAAAGTAAGCAATGTATTCAACCACAATAATGGTGTGAAGGAAAAACACATAATCCTATCCATTAATGCAAAACATCTACAATGAAAATCCAGTGTTATTTCATGAAAAACACTCAAGAAAGCAGGAATGAAAGGAAATTTGTTCAATATGGAAAAGAGTAGTACCAAAAGCCACAGCAAACATCATGCTCAACGTTAAAGACTGAAAGATTTACTCCTGAAATCAGGAACAAGGCCAGGAAGCTGGCCTTCATCACCATGACTCAATAGTGTACTGCAAGTTCTACCCAGAATCTTGAGGAAAGAAAGAAAAGGCATCCATGGGTGAATGGAAAAATTAAAACCCTGTCTCTTCACAGAACATAGGTCACATCATCTTATATATAAAACTACCTATAATCAGCAAAGAAATTATTTGAGCTAATCAACTAATTAATCCAAGTTACAGAACAAAATATCAATTCATGAAAATCTATCTTATATGCATACGCTGGCAAAAAATAATCTGAAAAAGAATTTATGAGAACAATTCCATTTTTAATAATGTCAACATCAATATTGAGGAGTATATTTAATCAAGGTACGAGACTTGTTTTTACGTATGTAAAGTTGTATGTTTGAAATTACTGGAGAGTCAATTCCTTTTCAAAACATCATGTATGTCAACAGCATGCCAGAAAAGCAGAGAAAACATCAAACTTCCATATAGAAGCCAAGCCTTACCCAGATCCAGTTCACCCAAAGTCCACATGTCATGTAGAGGCACTGTGGGAAGGTTATACTAGGAGCCGCTGTCCTCCGTGTTGTGGACGACCTGGATATGGTAGAAACAGTGGGATTTTTGAATTCCAATTTTCCACTTCATTCCACAAAAAAACTATTAGAACTAATAAATAAATTCAGTAAAGTTGCAAAATCAATACACAGAAATCAGTTGCATTTCTCAGCACTAATAATGAACCATCAGAAAGAGAAAGAAAGCAACCCTATTTACAACTGCATCAAAAAGAACAAAATACCTGGGAATAAAGTCAACCAAGGAGGTGAAAGACCTGCACACTGAAAACTTGAAGACATTGATGAAGACACTGAAAAACACACCAATCAATGGAAAGATATCCTGTTCTCACGGAATGGAACAATTAATAGTGTTAAAACATCCATGCTACCCAAAGCAGGGGACACAGTGAATGCAATCCCTCCCAAAATTCCATGGTATTTTCCCCCAAAACAGAGCAAATCCTCCTAATATCTGTGGGGAACCACAAAGGACCCCAAATAGCCAAAGAAACCCTGAAAAAAGAGAACGGGCTGGAGGCAACTCCCTCCCTGACGTCACACTCTGCTGAGAAGCTACAGTCACCAAAACAGTGTGGAACTGGCTCAAAACGGGCACAGGGACCAGAGGAACAGGACAGAGAGACCAGAATTCAACCCACACGGACGGGCTCGGTGAATTTAGGACACAGGGACCAAGGACACACCAAGGAGCACGACACTCCCCACGATAAATGGTGCTGGGAAAACCGGACGCCCCATAACTCACGCTGGCTACCCTGCACACAAACCTGACCAAACACCCAGCTTCCCACGCCAAGCCCTCCCTCGCTCACACGAAGACGGACCCCCTCAACGGTCAGTCGCCCACAGGAAGCTTCTCCCCACTTTTCCTCACCGTCTCTTCACCTTTTCCTCAGGCATCACCTGGGTCCTCAGGAAACCTAGTTCCCTAGTCAGCGTGGACGCAGCCCCACTTTGTCCTGAAGCCGAAACCCCAGCGAGTCCTAAGGAGACGGGAGACCGAGCTCCTCTCAGCAGAGACGCGGAGCCGGGCGTCCTACCCGAAGGCCCCCGCCCCCGCGCCTGACGAGGCTCAACTCCTCTCAGCTGCCCTCACAATCCAGTTCGCAGGGAACGAGCATGCGCTGTGGGGCAGAGAGGCGAACTCGGCGCCACCCTGTGGTCAGTGCAGGAAGTGCAGGCCGCGCCTCCCTCACAGGTCCCTGGAGGCAGCGAGCCCTACTGACAGGACTGCTGCATCCATGAAACTGGAAATTCAAACTAAAATGGAGTCTCTATCCCAAAAGTTTTCGAAAAGTAGTTAAGGAACAAGTAATTGGAAACCATTTGGAATGAAGTGAATGTAGATGCAAACTTTACAACTTATACCAAATTCACTCAAAGTTATTCAGAGGCACATTTTATTTTAGTTTCTAATTCATTTTTGGCTGCGTTGGGTCTTCGTTGCTGCATATGGGCTTTCTCTAGTTGCGTCGAGCGGGGCTACTCTTCGTTGTGGTGCACGGGCTCCTCATTGCCGTGGCTTCTCATGTTGCGGAGCACGGGCTCTAGGCGCGCAGGCTTCAGTAGCTGTGCCGCGCAGGTTTGGTTGCTCTGTGGCATGTGGGATCTTCCCGGACCAGGGCTCGGGCCCGTGTCCCCTGCATTGTCCCCACAGACAAATTTTAAATACAAAACTATTCAAGGGGCTTCCCTGGTGGCGCAGTGGTTGAGAATCTGCCTGCTAATGCAGGGGACACGGGTTCGAGCCCTGGTCCGGGAAGATCCCACATGCTGTGGAGCAACTAAGCCCGTGCACCACAACTACTGAGCCTGCGCTCTAGAACCCGCGAGCCACAACTGCTGAAGCCCACGCGCTTAGAGCCTGTACTCTGCAACAAGAGAAGCCACCGCAATGAGAAGCCCCCACTCGCCGCAACTAGAGAAAGCCTCCGTGCAGCAATGCAGACCCAACACAGCCAAAAATTAATTAATTAATTAATTAATTAAGGAAAAAAAAAGGCAGCACCTGGGGGCTGGCAGACTGATGCACCAAGTCTTACATCACGTCTACTTAGTATCCTGCATGTCAGGGCCATGCTGGACCTGGGGCTGCCCAGACAGAGTGGGGCCTGCATCACCCTTCCCAGGAGGGAGGGTGGAGGGAAACCCTGCATGACCTCTGAGGCCCTAAGAACCCTTGACTAAGGCTGAGCTCAATTGGAAACACTGGGTGACCAGAGCAGACATTTCATTCATCTATCAATGAGAATCCAGCACTGGAGGAGCAGAAAACAATGGCCTCGCTCAACCTTGACGCTAATCCTGACATGGACCCTAACCCTAAACTCTGATCCTGACCCTAAGCCCCGACCTAACCTTAGCCTAACCCGTACCCTAAACCTGTACCTTACCCTAACCCATGCTCTACCCGTAGCCTACCTGTACCCCAATTCTAACCCATACCCTAACACCCACTCTAACACAGAACCCTAACACCCTGAGACCAAAACCATAAACCTTAACCAATAAGCAAAACCATAACCATAACCAAACCATAAAGTAGATTCATTAACCATACCCATAAATAACTCATTAACCATAAAACTTAAACCATAACAGCAACCATAAACCATACACAGCCCCAACCCTCACACCAGCCCCAGCCCTGATGCTAACCCTCCAAACCACTTACACCAAGCCAAGTCTAGTCAGATTATACAGATACATCCTGGAAAAGAAAACTGGGGAATTCTCTGGTGGCCCAGTGGTTAGGACTCTGTGCTTTCACTGCCAAGGGCTCGGGTTCGATCCCTGACTGGGGAACTAAGATCCCACAAGCCATGGGATGGGGCCAAAATAAATAAATAATTAAAATGAAATAAAACCACTATTTTAAAAAAGATTTTAAAAAGAAAGGAAAAAAACAAGAAAACTACCCCAGTATAACTTATAAATATGAATGTAAAAATCTATCACAAAATACTAGCAACATGAAACCAACAGAACTTTAAATGGATAATGCCATAAGCAAGTATCTCTACACCAGAAATTTCAGGTTGCTCAACATATCAAAAGTAAGCAATGTATTCAACCACAATAATGGTGTGAAGGAAAAACACATAATCCTATCCATTAATGCAAAACATCTACAATGAAAATCCAGTGTTATTTCATGAAAAACACTCAAGAAAGCAGGAATGAAAGGAAATTTGTTCAATATGGAAAAGAGTAGTACCAAAAGCCACAGCAAACATCATGCTCAACGTTAAAGACTGAAAGATTTACTCCTGAAATCAGGAACAAGGCCAGGAAGCTGGCCTTCATCACCATGACTCAATAGTGTACTGCAAGTTCTACCCAGAATCTTGAGGAAAGAAAGAAAAGGCATCCATGGGTGAATGGAAAAATTAAAACCCTGTCTCTTCACAGAACATAGGTCACATCATCTTATATATAAAACTACCTATAATCAGCAAAGAAATTATTTGAGCTAATCAACTAATTAATCCAAGTTACAGAACAAAATATCAATTCATGAAAATCTATCTTATATGCATACGCTGGCAAAAAATAATCTGAAAAAGAATTTATGAGAACAATTCCATTTTTAATAATGTCAACATCAATATTGAGGAGTATATTTAATCAAGGTACGAGACTTGTTTTTACGTATGTAAAGTTGTATGTTTGAAATTACTGGAGAGTCAATTCCTTTTCAAAACATCATGTATGTCAACAGCATGCCAGAAAAGCAGAGAAAACATCAAACTTCCATATAGAAGCCAAGCCTTACCCAGATCCAGTTCACCCAAAGTCCACATGTCATGTAGAGGCACTGTGGGAAGGTTATACTAGGAGCCGCTGTCCTCCGTGTTGTGGACGACCTGGATATGGTAGAAACAGTGGGATTTTTGAATTCCAATTTTCCACTTCATTCCACAAAAAAACTATTAGAACTAATAAATAAATTCAGTAAAGTTGCAAAATCAATACACAGAAATCAGTTGCATTTCTCAGCACTAATAATGAACCATCAGAAAGAGAAAGAAAGCAACCCTATTTACAACTGCATCAAAAAGAACAAAATACCTGGGAATAAAGTCAACCAAGGAGGTGAAAGACCTGCACACTGAAAACTTGAAGACATTGATGAAGACACTGAAAAACACACCAATCAATGGAAAGATATCCTGTTCTCACGGAATGGAACAATTAATAGTGTTAAAACATCCATGCTACCCAAAGCAGGGGACACAGTGAATGCAATCCCTCCCAAAATTCCATGGTATTTTCCCCCAAAACAGAGCAAATCCTCCTAATATCTGTGGGGAACCACAAAGGACCCCAAATAGCCAAAGAAACCCTGAAAAAAGAGAACGGGCTGGAGGCAACTCCCTCCCTGACGTCACACTCTGCTGAGAAGCTACAGTCACCAAAACAGTGTGGAACTGGCTCAAAACGGGCACAGGGACCAGAGGAACAGGACAGAGAGACCAGAATTCAACCCACACGGACGGGCTCGGTGAATTTAGGACACAGGGACCAAGGACACACCAAGGAGCACGACACTCCCCACGATAAATGGTGCTGGGAAAACCGGACGCCCCATAACTCACGCTGGCTACCCTGCACACAAACCTGACCAAACACCCAGCTTCCCACGCCAAGCCCTCCCTCGCTCACACGAAGACGGACCCCCTCAACGGTCAGTCGCCCACAGGAAGCTTCTCCCCACTTTTCCTCACCGTCTCTTCACCTTTTCCTCAGGCATCACCTGGGTCCTCAGGAAACCTAGTTCCCTAGTCAGCGTGGACGCAGCCCCACTTTGTCCTGAAGCCGAAACCCCAGCGAGTCCTAAGGAGACGGGAGACCGAGCTCCTCTCAGCAGAGACGCGGAGCCGGGCGTCCTACCCGAAGGCCCCCGCCCCCGCGCCTGACGAGGCTCAACTCCTCTCAGCTGCCCTCACAATCCAGTTCGCAGGGAACGAGCATGCGCTGTGGGGCAGAGAGGCGAACTCGGCGCCACCCTGTGGTCAGTGCAGGAAGTGCAGGCCGCGCCTCCCTCACAGGTCCCTGGAGGCAGCGAGCCCTACTGACAGGACTGCTGCATCCATGAAACTGGAAATTCAAACTAAAATGGAGTCTCTATCCCAAAAGTTTTCGAAAAGTAGTTAAGGAACAAGTAATTGGAAACCATTTGGAATGAAGTGAATGTAGATGCAAACTTTACAACTTATACCAAATTCACTCAAAGTTATTCAGAGGCACATTTTATTTTAGTTTCTAATTCATTTTTGGCTGCGTTGGGTCTTCGTTGCTGCATATGGGCTTTCTCTAGTTGCGTCGAGCGGGGCTACTCTTCGTTGTGGTGCACGGGCTCCTCATTGCCGTGGCTTATCATGTTGCGGAGCACGGGCTCTAGGCGCGCAGGCTTCAGTAGCTGTGCCGCGCAGGTTTGGTTGCTCTGTGGCATGTGGGATCTTCCCGGACCAGGGCTCGGGCCCGTGTCCCCTGCATTGTCCCCACAGACAAATTTTAAATACAAAACTATTCAAGGGGCTTCCCTGGTGGCGCAGTGGTTGAGAATCTGCCTGCTAATGCAGGGGACACGGGTTCGAGCCCTGGTCCGGGAAGATCCCACATGCTGTGGAGCAACTAAGCCCGTGCACCACAACTACTGAGCCTGCGCTCTAGAACCCGCGAGCCACAACTGCTGAAGCCCACGCGCTTAGAGCCTGTACTCTGCAACAAGAGAAGCCACCGCAATGAGAAGCCCCCACTCGCCGCAACTAGAGAAAGCCTCCGTGCAGCAATGCAGACCCAACACAGCCAAAAATTAATTAATTAATTAATTAATTAATTAATTAATTAAGGAAAAAAAAAAGGCAGCACCTGGGGGCTGGCAGACTGATGCACCAAGTCTTACATCACGTCTACTTAGTATCCTGCATGTCAGGGCCATGCTGGACCTGGGGCTGCCCAGACAGAGTGGGGCCTGCATCACCCTTCCCAGGAGGGAGGGTGGAGGGAAACCCTGCATGACCTCTGAGGCCCTAAGAACCCCTGACTAAGGCTGAGCTCAATTTGAAACACTGGGTGACCAGAGCAGACATTTCATTCATCTATCAATGAGAATCCAGCACTGGAGGAGCAGAAAACAATGGCCTCGCTCAACCTTGACGCTAATCCTGACATGGACCCTAACCCTAAACTCTGATCCTGACCCTAAGCCCTGACCTAACCTTAGCCTAACCCGTACCCTAAACCTGTACCTTACCCTAACCCATGCTCTACCCGTAGCCTACCTGTACCCCAATTCTAACCCATACCCTAACACCCACTCTAACACAGAACCCTAACACCCTGAGACCAAAACCATAAACCTTAACCAATAAGCAAAACCATAACCATAACCAAACCATAAAGTAGATTCATTAACCATACCCATAAATAACTCATTAACCATAAAACTTAAACCATAACAGCAACCATAAACCATACACAGCCCCAACCCTCACACCAGCCCCAGCCCTGATGCTAACCCTCCAAACCACTTACACCAAGCCAAGTCTAGTCAGATTATACAGATACATCTTGGAAAAGAAAACTGGGGAATTCTCTGGTGGCCCAGTGGTTAGGACTCTGTGCTTTCACTGCCAAGGGCTCGGGTTCGATCCCTGACTGGGGAACTAAGATCCCACAAGCCATGGGATGGGGCCAAAATAAATAAATAATTAAAATGAAATAAAACCACTATTTTAAAAAAGATTTTAAAAAGAAAGGAAAAAAACAAGAAAACTACCCCAGTATAACTTATAAATATGAATGTAAAAATCTATCACAAAATACTAGCAACATGAAACCAACAGAACTTTAAATGGATAATGCCATAAGCAAGTATCTCTACACCAGAAATTTCAGGTTGCTCAACATATCAAAAGTAAGCAATGTATTCAACCACAATAATGGTGTGAAGGAAAAACACATAATCCTATCCATTAATGCAAAACATCTACAATGAAAATCCAGTGTTATTTCATGAAAAACACTCAAGAAAGCAGGAATGAAAGGAAATTTGTTCAATATGGAAAAGAGTAGTACCAAAAGCCACAGCAAACATCATGCTCAACGTTAAAGACTGAAAGATTTACTCCTGAAATCAGGAACAAGGCCAGGAAGCTGGCCTTCATCACCATGACTCAATAGTGTACTGCAAGTTCTACCCAGAATCTTGAGGAAAGAAAGAAAAGGCATCCATGGGTGAATGGAAAAATTAAAACCCTGTCTCTTCACAGAACATAGGTCACATCATCTTATATATAAAACTACCTATAATCAGCAAAGAAATTATTTGAGCTAATCAACTAATTAATCCAAGTTACAGAACAAAATATCAATTCATGAAAATCTATCTTATATGCATACGCTGGCAAAAAATAATCTGAAAAAGAATTTATGAGAACAATTCCATTTTTAATAATGTCAACATCAATATTGAGGAGTATATTTAATCAAGGTACGAGACTTGTTTTTACGTATGTAAAGTTGTATGTTTGAAATTACTGGAGAGTCAATTCCTTTTCAAAACATCATGTATGTCAACAGCATGCCAGAAAAGCAGAGAAAACATCAAACTTCCATATAGAAGCCAAGCCTTACCCAGATCCAGTTCACCCAAAGTCCACATGTCATGTAGAGGCACTGTGGGAAGGTTATACTAGGAGCCGCTGTCCTCCGTGTTGTGGACGACCTGGATATGGTAGAAACAGTGGGATTTTTGAATTCCAATTTTCCACTTCATTCCACAAAAAAACTATTAGAACTAATAAATAAATTCAGTAAAGTTGCAAAATCAATACACAGAAATCAGTTGCATTTCTCAGCACTAATAATGAACCATCAGAAAGAGAAAGAAAGCAACCCTATTTACAACTGCATCAAAAAGAACAAAATACCTGGGAATAAAGTCAACCAAGGAGGTGAAAGACCTGCACACTGAAAACTTGAAGACATTGATGAAGACACTGAAAAACACACCAATCAATGGAAAGATATCCTGTTCTCACGGAATGGAACAATTAATAGTGTTAAAACATCCATGCTACCCAAAGCAGGGGACACAGTGAATGCAATCCCTCCCAAAATTCCATGGTATTTTCCCCCAAAACAGAGCAAATCCTCCTAATATCTGTGGGGAACCACAAAGGACCCCAAATAGCCAAAGAAACCCTGAAAAAAGAGAACGGGCTGGAGGCAACTCCCTCCCTGACGTCACACTCTGCTGAGAAGCTACAGTCACCAAAACAGTGTGGAACTGGCTCAAAACGGGCACAGGGACCAGAGGAACAGGACAGAGAGACCAGAATTCAACCCACACGGACGGGCTCGGTGAATTTAGGACACAGGGACCAAGGACACACCAAGGAGCACGACACTCCCCACGATAAATGGTGCTGGGAAAACCGGACGCCCCATAACTCACGCTGGCTACCCTGCACACAAACCTGACCAAACACCCAGCTTCCCACGCCAAGCCCTCCCTCGCTCACACGAAGACGGACCCCCTCAACGGTCAGTCGCCCACAGGAAGCTTCTCCCCACTTTTCCTCACCGTCTCTTCACCTTTTCCTCAGGCATCACCTGGGTCCTCAGGAAACCTAGTTCCCTAGTCAGCGTGGACGCAGCCCCACTTTGTCCTGAAGCCGAAACCCCAGCGAGTCCTAAGGAGATGGGAGACCGAGCTCCTCTCAGCAGAGACGCGGAGCCGGGCGTCCTACCCGAAGGCCCCCGCCCCCGCGCCTGACGAGGCTCAACTCCTCTCAGCTGCCCTCACAATCCAGTTCGCAGGGAACGAGCATGCGCTGTGGGGCAGAGAGGCGAACTCGGCGCCACCCTGTGGTCAGTGCAGGAAGTGCAGGCCGCGCCTCCCTCACAGGTCCCTGGAGGCAGCGAGCCCTACTGACAGGACTGCTGCATCCATGAAACTGGAAATTCAAACTAAAATGGAGTCTCTATCCCAAAAGTTTTCGAAAAGTAGTTAAGGAACAAGTAATTGGAAACCATTTGGAATGAAGTGAATGTAGATGCAAACTTTACAACTTATACCAAATTCACTCAAAGTTATTCAGAGGCACATTTTATTTTAGTTTCTAATTCATTTTTGGCTGCGTTGGGTCTTCGTTGCTGCATATGGGCTTTCTCTAGTTGCGTCGAGCGGGGCTACTCTTCGTTGTGGTGCACGGGCTCCTCATTGCCGTGGCTTCTCATGTTGCGGAGCACGGGCTCTAGGCGCGCAGGCTTCAGTAGCTGTGCCGCGCAGGTTTGGTTGCTCTGTGGCATGTGGGATCTTCCCGGACCAGGGCTCGGGCCCGTGTCCCCTGCATTGTCCCCACAGACAAATTTTAAATACAAAACTATTCAAGGGGCTTCCCTGGTGGCGCAGTGGTTGAGAATCTGCCTGCTAATGCAGGGGACACGGGTTCGAGCCCTGGTCCGGGAAGATCCCACATGCTGTGGAGCAACTAAGCCCGTGCACCACAACTACTGAGCCTGCGCTCTAGAACCCGCGAGCCACAACTGCTGAAGCCCACGCGCTTAGAGCCTGTACTCTGCAACAAGAGAAGCCACCGCAATGAGAAGCCCCCACTCGCCGCAACTAGAGAAAGCCTCCGTGCAGCAATGCAGACCCAACACAGCCAAAAATTAATTAATTAATTAATTAATTAATTAATTAATTAAGGAAAAAAAAAAGGCAGCACCTGGGGGCTGGCAGACTGATGCACCAAGTCTTACGTCACGTCTACTTAGTATCCTGCATGTCAGGGCCATGCTGGACCTGGGGCTGCCCAGACAGAGTGGGGCCTGCATCACCCTTCCCAGGAGGGAGGGTGGAGGGAAACCCTGCATGACCTCTGAGGCCCTAAGAACCCTTGACTAAGGCTGAGCTCAATTGGAAACACTGGGTGACCAGAGCAGACATTTCATTCATCTATCAATGAGAATCCAGCACTGGAGGAGCAGAAAACAATGGCCTCGCTCAACCTTGACGCTAATCCTGACATGGACCCTAACCCTAAACTCTGATCCTGACCCTAAGCCCCGACCTAACCTTAGCCTAACCCGTACCCTAAACCTGTACCTTACCCTAACCCATGCTCTACCCGTAGCCTACCTGTACCCCAATTCTAACCCATACCCTAACACCCACTCTAACACAGAACCCTAACACCCTGAGACCAAAACCATAAACCTTAACCAATAAGCAAAACCATAACCATAACCAAACCATAAAGTAGATTCATTAACCATACCCATAAATAACTCATTAACCATAAAACTTAAACCATAACAGCAACCATAAACCATACACAGCCCCAACCCTCACACCAGCCCCAGCCCTGATGCTAACCCTCCAAACCACTTACACCAAGCCAAGTCTAGTCAGATTATACAGATACATCTTGGAAAAGAAAACTGGGGAATTCTCTGGTGGCCCAGTGGTTAGGACTCTGTGCTTTCACTGCCAAGGGCTCGGGTTCGATCCCTGACTGGGGAACTAAGATCCCACAAGCCATGGGATGGGGCCAAAATAAATAAATAATTAAAATGAAATAAAACCACTATTTTAAAAAAGATTTTAAAAAGAAAGGAAAAAAACAAGAAAACTACCCCAGTATAACTTATAAATATGAATGTAAAAATCTATCACAAAATACTAGCAACATGAAACCAACAGAACTTTAAATGGATAATGCCATAAGCAAGTATCTCTACACCAGAAATTTCAGGTTGCTCAACATATCAAAAGTAAGCAATGTATTCAACCACAATAATGGTGTGAAGGAAAAACACATAATCCTATCCATTAATGCAAAACATCTACAATGAAAATCCAGTGTTATTTCATGAAAAACACTCAAGAAAGCAGGAATGAAAGGAAATTTGTTCAATATGGAAAAGAGTAGTACCAAAAGCCACAGCAAACATCATGCTCAACGTTAAAGACTGAAAGATTTACTCCTGAAATCAGGAACAAGGCCAGGAAGCTGGCCTTCATCACCATGACTCAATAGTGTACTGCAAGTTCTACCCAGAATCTTGAGGAAAGAAAGAAAAGGCATCCATGGGTGAATGGAAAAATTAAAACCCTGTCTCTTCACAGAACATAGGTCACATCATCTTATATATAAAACTACCTATAATCAGCAAAGAAATTATTTGAGCTAATCAACTAATTAATCCAAGTTACAGAACAAAATATCAATTCATGAAAATCTATCTTATATGCATACGCTGGCAAAAAATAATCTGAAAAAGAATTTATGAGAACAATTCCATTTTTAATAATGTCAACATCAATATTGAGGAGTATATTTAATCAAGGTACGAGACTTGTTTTTACGTATGTAAAGTTGTATGTTTGAAATTACTGGAGAGTCAATTCCTTTTCAAAACATCATGTATGTCAACAGCATGCCAGAAAAGCAGAGAAAACATCAAACTTCCATATAGAAGCCAAGCCTTACCCAGATCCAGTTCACCCAAAGTCCGCATGTCATGTAGAGGCACTGTGGGAAGGTTATACTAGGAGCCGCTGTCCTCCGTGTTGTGGACGACCTGGATATGGTAGAAACAGTGGGATTTTTGAATTCCAATTTTCCACTTCATTCCACAAAAAAACTATTAGAACTAATAAATAAATTCAGTAAAGTTGCAAAATCAATACACAGAAATCAGTTGCATTTCTCAGCACTAATAATGAACCATCAGAAAGAGAAAGAAAGCAACCCTATTTACAACTGCATCAAAAAGAACAAAATACCTGGGAATAAAGTCAACCAAGGAGGTGAAAGACCTGCACACTGAAAACTTGAAGACATTGATGAAGACACTGAAAAACACACCAATCAATGGAAAGATATCCTGTTCTCACGGAATGGAACAATTAATAGTGTTAAAACATCCATGCTACCCAAAGCAGGGGACACAGTGAATGCAATCCCTCCCAAAATTCCATGGTATTTTCCCCCAAAACAGAGCAAATCCTCCTAATATCTGTGGGGAACCACAAAGGACCCCAAATAGCCAAAGAAACCCTGAAAAAAGAGAACGGGCTGGAGGCAACTCCCTCCCTGACGTCACACTCTGCTGAGAAGCTACAGTCACCAAAACAGTGTGGAACTGGCTCAAAACGGGCACAGGGACCAGAGGAACAGGACAGAGAGACCAGAATTCAACCCACACGGACGGGCTCGGTGAATTTAGGACACAGGGACCAAGGACACACCAAGGAGCACGACACTCCCCACGATAAATGGTGCTGGGAAAACCGGACGCCCCATAACTCACGCTGGCTACCCTGCACACAAACCTGACCAAACACCCAGCTTCCCACGCCAAGCCCTCCCTCGCTCACACGAAGACGGACCCCCTCAACGGTCAGTCGCCCACAGGAAGCTTCTCCCCACTTTTCCTCACCGTCTCTTCACCTTTTCCTCAGGCATCACCTGGGTCCTCAGGAAACCTAGTTCCCTAGTCAGCGTGGACGCAGCCCCACTTTGTCCTGAAGCCGAAACCCCAGCGAGTCCTAAGGAGACGGGAGACCGAGCTCCTCTCAGCAGAGACGCGGAGCCGGGCGTCCTACCCGAAGGCCCCCGCCCCCGCGCCTGACGAGGCTCAACTCCTCTCAGCTGCCCTCACAATCCAGTTCGCAGGGAACGAGCATGCGCTGTGGGGCAGAGAGGCGAACTCGGCGCCACCCTGTGGTCAGTGCAGGAAGTGCAGGCCGCGCCTCCCTCACAGGTCCCTGGAGGCAGCGAGCCCTACTGACAGGACTGCTGCATCCATGAAACTGGAAATTCAAACTTAAATGGAGTCTCTATCCCAAAAGTTTTCGAAAAGTAGTTAAGGAACAAGTAATTGGAAACCATTTGGAATGAAGTGAATGTAGATGCAAACTTTACAACTTATACCAAATTCACTCAAAGTTATTCAGAGGCACATTTTATTTTAGTTTCTAATTCATTTTTGGCTGCGTTGGGTCTTCGTTGCTGCATATGGGCTTTCTCTAGTTGCGTCGAGCGGGGCTACTCTTCGTTGTGGTGCACGGGCTCCTCATTGCCGTGGCTTCTCATGTTGCGGAGCACGGGCTCTAGGCGCGCAGGCTTCAGTAGCTGTGCCGCGCAGGTTTGGTTGCTCTGTGGCATGTGGGATCTTCCCGGACCAGGGCTCGGGCCCGTGTCCCCTGCATTGTCCCCACAGACAAATTTTAAATACAAAACTATTCAAGGGGCTTCCCTGGTGGCGCAGTGGTTGAGAATCTGCCTGCTAATGCAGGGGACACGGGTTCGAGCCCTGGTCCGGGAAGATCCCACATGCTGTGGAGCAACTAAGCCCGTGCACCACAACTACTGAGCCTGCGCTCTAGAACCCGCGAGCCACAACTGCTGAAGCCCACGCGCTTAGAGCCTGTACTCTGCAACAAGAGAAGCCACCGCAATGAGAAGCCCCCACTCGCCGCAACTAGAGAAAGCCTCCGTGCAGCAATGCAGACCCAACACAGCCAAAAATTAATTAATTAATTAATTAATTAATTAATTAAGGAAAAAAAAAAGGCAGCACCTGGGGGCTGGCAGACTGATGCACCAAGTCTTACATCACGTCTACTTAGTATCCTGCATGTCAGGGCCATGCTGGACCTGGGGCTGCCCAGACAGAGTGGGGCCTGCATCACCCTTCCCAGGAGGGAGGGTGGAGGGAAACCCTGCATGACCTCTGAGGCCCTAAGAACCCTTGACTAAGGCTGAGCTCAATTGGAAACACTGGGTGACCAGAGCAGACATTTCATTCATCTATCAATGAGAATCCAGCACTGGAGGAGCAGAAAACAATGGCCTCGCTCAACCTTGACGCTAATCCTGACATGGACCCTAACCCTAAACTCTGATCCTGACCCTAAGCCCTGACCTAACCTTAGCCTAACCCGTACCCTAAACCTGTACCTTACCCTAACCCATGCTCTACCCGTAGCCTACCTGTACCCCAATTCTAACCCATACCCTAACACCCACTCTAACACAGAACCCTAACACCCTGAGACCAAAACCATAAACCTTAACCAATAAGCAAAACCATAACCATAACCAAACCATAAAGTAGATTCATTAACCATACCCATAAATAACTCATTAACCATAAAACTTAAACCATAACAGCAACCATAAACCATACACAGCCCCAACCCTCACACCAGCCCCAGCCCTGATGCTAACCCTCCAAACCACTTACACCAAGCCAAGTCTAGTCAGATTATACAGATACATCCTAGAAAAGAAAACTGGGGAATTCTCTGGTGGCCCAGTGGTTAGGACTCTGTGCTTTCACTGCCAAGGGCTCGGGTTCGATCCCTGACTGGGGAACTAAGATCCCACAAGCCATGGGATGGGGCCAAAATAAATAAATAATTAAAATGAAATAAAACCACTATTTTAAAAAAGATTTTAAAAAGAAAGGAAAAAAACAAGAAAACTACCCCAGTATAACTTATAAATATGAATGTAAAAATCTATCACAAAATACTAGCAACATGAAACCAACAGAACTTTAAATGGATAATGCCATAAGCAAGTATCTCTACACCAGAAATTTCAGGTTGCTCAACATATCAAAAGTAAGCAATGTATTCAACCACAATAATGGTGTGAAGGAAAAACACATAATCCTATCCATTAATGCAAAACATCTACAATGAAAATCCAGTGTTATTTCATGAAAAACACTCAAGAAAGCAGGAATGAAAGGAAATTTGTTCAATATGGAAAAGAGTAGTACCAAAAGCCACAGCAAACATCATGCTCAACGTTAAAGACTGAAAGATTTACTCCTGAAATCAGGAACAAGGCCAGGAAGCTGGCCTTCATCACCATGACTCAATAGTGTACTGCAAGTTCTACCCAGAATCTTGAGGAAAGAAAGAAAAGGCATCCATGGGTGAATGGAAAAATTAAAACCCTGTCTCTTCACAGAACATAGGTCACATCATCTTATATATAAAACTACCTATAATCAGCAAAGAAATTATTTGAGCTAATCAACTAATTAATCCAAGTTACAGAACAAAATATCAATTCATGAAAATCTATCTTATATGCATACGCTGGCAAAAAATAATCTGAAAAAGAATTTATGAGAACAATTCCATTTTTAATAATGTCAACATCAATATTGAGGAGTATATTTAATCAAGGTACGAGACTTGTTTTTACGTATGTAAAGTTGTATGTTTGAAATTACTGGAGAGTCAATTCCTTTTCAAAACATCATGTATGTCAACAGCATGCCAGAAAAGCAGAGAAAACATCAAACTTCCATATAGAAGCCAAGCCTTACCCAGATCCAGTTCACCCAAAGTCCACATGTCATGTAGAGGCACTGTGGGAAGGTTATACTAGGAGCCGCTGTCCTCCGTGTTGTGGACGACCTGGATATGGTAGAAACAGTGGGATTTTTGAATTCCAATTTTCCACTTCATTCCACAAAAAAACTATTAGAACTAATAAATAAATTCAGTAAAGTTGCAAAATCAATACACAGAAATCAGTTGCATTTCTCAGCACTAATAATGAACCATCAGAAAGAGAAAGAAAGCAACCCTATTTACAACTGCATCAAAAAGAACAAAATACCTGGGAATAAAGTCAACCAAGGAGGTGAAAGACCTGCACACTGAAAACTTGAAGACATTGATGAAGACACTGAAAAACACACCAATCAATGGAAAGATATCCTGTTCTCACGGAATGGAACAATTAATAGTGTTAAAACATCCATGCTACCCAAAGCAGGGGACACAGTGAATGCAATCCCTCCCAAAATTCCATGGTATTTTCCCCCAAAACAGAGCAAATCCTCCTAATATCTGTGGGGAACCACAAAGGACCCCAAATAGCCAAAGAAACCCTGAAAAAAGAGAACGGGCTGGAGGCAACTCCCTCCCTGACGTCACACTCTGCTGAGAAGCTACAGTCACCAAAACAGTGTGGAACTGGCTCAAAACGGGCACAGGGACCAGAGGAACAGGACAGAGAGACCAGAATTCAACCCACACGGACGGGCTCGGTGAATTTAGGACACAGGGACCAAGGACACACCAAGGAGCACGACACTCCCCACGATAAATGGTGCTGGGAAAACCGGACGCCCCATAACTCACGCTGGCTACCCTGCACACAAACCTGACCAAACACCCAGCTTCCCACGCCAAGCCCTCCCTCGCTCACACGAAGACGGACCCCCTCAACGGTCAGTCGCCCACAGGAAGCTTCTCCCCACTTTTCCTCACCGTCTCTTCACCTTTTCCTCAGGCATCACCTGGGTCCTCAGGAAACCTAGTTCCCTAGTCAGCGTGGACGCAGCCCCACTTTGTCCTGAAGCCGAAACCCCAGCGAGTCCTAAGGAGACGGGAGACCGAGCTCCTCTCAGCAGAGACGCGGAGCCGGGCGTCCTACCCGAAGGCCCCCGCCCCCGCGCCTGACGAGGCTCAACTCCTCTCAGCTGCCCTCACAATCCAGTTCGCAGGGAACGAGCATGCGCTGTGGGGCAGAGAGGCGAACTCGGCGCCACCCTGTGGTCAGTGCAGGAAGTGCAGGCCGCGCCTCCCTCACAGGTCCCTGGAGGCAGCGAGCCCTACTGACAGGACTGCTGCATCCATGAAACTGGAAATTCAAACTAAAATGGAGTCTCTATCCCAAAAGTTTTCGAAAAGTAGTTAAGGAACAAGTAATTGGAAACCATTTGGAATGAAGTGAATGTAGATGCAAACTTTACAACTTATACCAAATTCACTCAAAGTTATTCAGAGGCACATTTTATTTTAGTTTCTAATTCATTTTTGGCTGCGTTGGGTCTTCGTTGCTGCATATGGGCTTTCTCTAGTTGCGTCGAGCGGGGCTACTCTTCGTTGTGGTGCACGGGCTCCTCATTGCCGTGGCTTCTCATGTTGCGGAGCACGGGCTCTAGGCGCGCAGGCTTCAGTAGCTGTGCCGCGCAGGTTTGGTTGCTCTGTGGCATGTGGGATCTTCCCGGACCAGGGCTCGGGCCCGTGTCCCCTGCATTGTCCCCACAGACAAATTTTAAATACAAAACTATTCAAGGGGCTTCCCTGGTGGCGCAGTGGTTGAGAATCTGCCTGCTAATGCAGGGGACACGGGTTCGAGCCCTGGTCCGGGAAGATCCCACATGCTGTGGAGCAACTAAGCCCGTGCACCACAACTACTGAGCCTGCGCTCTAGAACCCGCGAGCCACAACTGCTGAAGCCCACGCGCTTAGAGCCTGTACTCTGCAACAAGAGAAGCCACCGCAATGAGAAGCCCCCACTCGCCGCAACTAGAGAAAGCCTCCGTGCAGCAATGCAGACCCAACACAGCCAAAAATTAATTAATTAATTAATTAATTAATTAATTAATTAAGGAAAAAAAAAAGGCAGCACCTGGGGGCTGGCAGACTGATGCACCAAGTCTTACGTCACGTCTACTTAGTATCCTGCATGTCAGGGCCATGCTGGACCTGGGGCTGCCCAGACAGAGTGGGGCCTGCATCACCCTTCCCAGGAGGGAGGGTGGAGGGAAACCCTGCATGACCTCTGAGGCCCTAAGAACCCCTGACTAAGGCTGAGCTCAATTGGAAACACTGGGTGACCAGAGCAGACATTTCATTCATCTATCAATGAGAATCCAGCACTGGAGGAGCAGAAAACAATGGCCTCGCTCAACCTTGACGCTAATCCTGACATGGACCCTAACCCTAAACTCTGATCCTGACCCTAAGCCCCGACCTAACCTTAGCCTAACCCGTACCCTAAACCTGTACCTTACCCTAACCCATGCTCTACCCGTAGCCTACCTGTACCCCAATTCTAACCCATACCCTAACACCCACTCTAACACAGAACCCTAACACCCTGAGACCAAAACCATAAACCTTAACCAATAAGCAAAACCATAACCATAACCAAACCATAAAGTAGATTCATTAACCATACCCATAAATAACTCATTAACCATAAAACTTAAACCATAACAGCAACCATAAACCATACACAGCCCCAACCCTCACACCAGCCCCAGCCCTGATGCTAACCCTCCAAACCACTTACACCAAGCCAAGTCTAGTCAGATTATACAGATACATCTTGGAAAAGAAAACTGGGGAATTCTCTGGTGGCCCAGTGGTTAGGACTCTGTGCTTTCACTGCCAAGGGCTCGGGTTCGATCCCTGACTGGGGAACTAAGATCCCACAAGCCATGGGATGGGGCCAAAATAAATAAATAATTAAAATGAAATAAAACCACTATTTTAAAAAAGATTTTAAAAAGAAAGGAAAAAAACAAGAAAACTACCCCAGTATAACTTATAAATATGAATGTAAAAATCTATCACAAAATACTAGCAACATGAAACCAACAGAACTTTAAATGGATAATGCCATAAGCAAGTATCTCTACACCAGAAATTTCAGGTTGCTCAACATATCAAAAGTAAGCAATGTATTCAACCACAATAATGGTGTGAAGGAAAAACACATAATCCTATCCATTAATGCAAAACATCTACAATGAAAATCCAGTGTTATTTCATGAAAAACACTCAAGAAAGCAGGAATGAAAGGAAATTTGTTCAATATGGAAAAGAGTAGTACCAAAAGCCACAGCAAACATCATGCTCAACGTTAAAGACTGAAAGATTTACTCCTGAAATCAGGAACAAGGCCAGGAAGCTGGCCTTCATCACCATGACTCAATAGTGTACTGCAAGTTCTACCCAGAATCTTGAGGAAAGAAAGAAAAGGCATCCATGGGTGAATGGAAAAATTAAAACCCTGTCTCTTCACAGAACATAGGTCACATCATCTTATATATAAAACTACCTATAATCAGCAAAGAAATTATTTGAGCTAATCAACTAATTAATCCAAGTTACAGAACAAAATATCAATTCATGAAAATCTATCTTATATGCATACGCTGGCAAAAAATAATCTGAAAAAGAATTTATGAGAACAATTCCATTTTTAATAATGTCAACATCAATATTGAGGAGTATATTTAATCAAGGTACGAGACTTGTTTTTACGTATGTAAAGTTGTATGTTTGAAATTACTGGAGAGTCAATTCCTTTTCAAAACATCATGTATGTCAACAGCATGCCAGAAAAGCAGAGAAAACATCAAACTTCCATATAGAAGCCAAGCCTTACCCAGATCCAGTTCACCCAAAGTCCGCATGTCATGTAGAGGCACTGTGGGAAGGTTATACTAGGAGCCGCTGTCCTCCGTGTTGTGGACGACCTGGATATGGTAGAAACAGTGGGATTTTTGAATTCCAATTTTCCACTTCATTCCACAAAAAAACTATTAGAACTAATAAATAAATTCAGTAAAGTTGCAAAATCAATACACAGAAATCAGTTGCATTTCTCAGCACTAATAATGAACCATCAGAAAGAGAAAGAAAGCAACCCTATTTACAACTGCATCAAAAAGAACAAAATACCTGGGAATAAAGTCAACCAAGGAGGTGAAAGACCTGCACACTGAAAACTTGAAGACATTGATGAAGACACTGAAAAACACACCAATCAATGGAAAGATATCCTGTTCTCACGGAATGGAACAATTAATAGTGTTAAAACATCCATGCTACCCAAAGCAGGGGACACAGTGAATGCAATCCCTCCCAAAATTCCATGGTATTTTCCCCCAAAACAGAGCAAATCCTCCTAATATCTGTGGGGAACCACAAAGGACCCCAAATAGCCAAAGAAACCCTGAAAAAAGAGAACGGGCTGGAGGCAACTCCCTCCCTGACGTCACACTCTGCTGAGAAGCTACAGTCACCAAAACAGTGTGGAACTGGCTCAAAACGGGCACAGGGACCAGAGGAACAGGACAGAGAGACCAGAATTCAACCCACACGGACGGGCTCGGTGAATTTAGGACACAGGGACCAAGGACACACCAAGGAGCACGACACTCCCCACGATAAATGGTGCTGGGAAAACCGGACGCCCCATAACTCACGCTGGCTACCCTGCACACAAACCTGACCAAACACCCAGCTTCCCACGCCAAGCCCTCCCTCGCTCACACGAAGACGGACCCCCTCAACGGTCAGTCGCCCACAGGAAGCTTCTCCCCACTTTTCCTCACCGTCTCTTCACCTTTTCCTCAGGCATCACCTGGGTCCTCAGGAAACCTAGTTCCCTAGTCAGCGTGGACGCAGCCCCACTTTGTCCTGAAGCCGAAACCCCAGCGAGTCCTAAGGAGACGGGAGACCGAGCTCCTCTCAGCAGAGACGCGGAGCCGGGCGTCCTACCCGAAGGCCCCCGCCCCCGCGCCTGACGAGGCTCAACTCCTCTCAGCTGCCCTCACAATCCAGTTCGCAGGGAACGAGCATGCGCTGTGGGGCAGAGAGGCGAACTCGGCGCCACCCTGTGGTCAGTGCAGGAAGTGCAGGCCGCGCCTCCCTCACAGGTCCCTGGAGGCAGCGAGCCCTACTGACAGGACTGCTGCATCCATGAAACTGGAAATTCAAACTAAAATGGAGTCTCTATCCCAAAAGTTTTCGAAAAGTAGTTAAGGAACAAGTAATTGGAAACCATTTGGAATGAAGTGAATGTAGATGCAAACTTTACAACTTATACCAAATTCACTCAAAGTTATTCAGAGGCACATTTTATTTTAGTTTCTAATTCATTTTTGGCTGCGTTGGGTCTTCGTTGCTGCATATGGGCTTTCTCTAGTTGCGTCGAGCGGGGCTACTCTTCGTTGTGGTGCACGGGCTCCTCATTGCCGTGGCTTCTCATGTTGCGGAGCACGGGCTCTAGGCGCGCAGGCTTCAGTAGCTGTGCCGCGCAGGTTTGGTTGCTCTGTGGCATGTGGGATCTTCCCGGACCAGGGCTCGGGCCCGTGTCCCCTGCATTGTCCCCACAGACAAATTTTAAATACAAAACTATTCAAGGGGCTTCCCTGGTGGCGCAGTGGTTGAGAATCTGCCTGCTAATGCAGGGGACACGGGTTCGAGCCCTGGTCCGGGAAGATCCCACATGCTGTGGAGCAACTAAGCCCGTGCACCACAACTACTGAGCCTGCGCTCTAGAACCCGCGAGCCACAACTGCTGAAGCCCACGCGCTTAGAGCCTGTACTCTGCAACAAGAGAAGCCACCGCAATGAGAAGCCCCCACTCGCCGCAACTAGAGAAAGCCTCCGTGCAGCAATGCAGACCCAACACAGCCAAAAATTAATTAATTAATTAATTAATTAATTAATTAATTAATTAAGGGAAAAAAAAAGGCAGCACCTGGGGGCTGGCAGACTGATGCACCAAGTCTTACATCACGTCTACTTAGTATCCTGCATGTCAGGGCCATGCTGGACCTGGGGCTGCCCAGACAGAGTGGGGCCTGCATCACCCTTCCCAGGAGGGAGGGTGGAGGGAAACCCTGCATGACCTCTGAGGCCCTAAGAACCCCTGACTAAGGCTGAGCTCAATTGGAAACACTGGGTGACCAGAGCAGACATTTCATTCATCTATCAATGAGAATCCAGCACTGGAGGAGCAGAAAACAATGGCCTCGCTCAACCTTGACGCTAATCCTGACATGGACCCTAACCCTAAACTCTGATCCTGACCCTAAGCCCTGACCTAACCTTAGCCTAACCCGTACCCTAAACCTGTACCTTACCCTAACCCATGCTCTACCCGTAGCCTACCTGTACCCCAATTCTAACCCATACCCTAACACCCACTCTAACACAGAACCCTAACACCCTGAGACCAAAACCATAAACCTTAACCAATAAGCAAAACCATAACCATAACCAAACCATAAAGTAGATTCATTAACCATACCCATAAATAACTCATTAACCATAAAACTTAAACCATAACAGCAACCATAAACCATACACAGCCCCAACCCTCACACCAGCCCCAGCCCTGATGCTAACCCTCCAAACCACTTACACCAAGCCAAGTCTAGTCAGATTATACAGATACATCCTGGAAAAGAAAACTGGGGAATTCTCTGGTGGCCCAGTGGTTAGGACTCTGTGCTTTCACTGCCAAGGGCTCGGGTTCGATCCCTGACTGGGGAACTAAGATCCCACAAGCCATGGGATGGGGCCAAAATAAATAAATAATTAAAATGAAATAAAACCACTATTTTAAAAAAGATTTTAAAAAGAAAGGAAAAAAACAAGAAAACTACCCCAGTATAACTTATAAATATGAATGTAAAAATCTATCACAAAATACTAGCAACATGAAACCAACAGAACTTTAAATGGATAATGCCATAAGCAAGTATCTCTACACCAGAAATTTCAGGTTGCTCAACATATCAAAAGTAAGCAATGTATTCAACCACAATAATGGTGTGAAGGAAAAACACATAATCCTATCCATTAATGCAAAACATCTACAATGAAAATCCAGTGTTATTTCATGAAAAACACTCAAGAAAGCAGGAATGAAAGGAAATTTGTTCAATATGGAAAAGAGTAGTACCAAAAGCCACAGCAAACATCATGCTCAACGTTAAAGACTGAAAGATTTACTCCTGAAATCAGGAACAAGGCCAGGAAGCTGGCCTTCATCACCATGACTCAATAGTGTACTGCAAGTTCTACCCAGAATCTTGAGGAAAGAAAGAAAAGGCATCCATGGGTGAATGGAAAAATTAAAACCCTGTCTCTTCACAGAACATAGGTCACATCATCTTATATATAAAACTACCTATAATCAGCAAAGAAATTATTTGAGCTAATCAACTAATTAATCCAAGTTACAGAACAAAATATCAATTCATGAAAATCTATCTTATATGCATACGCTGGCAAAAAATAATCTGAAAAAGAATTTATGAGAACAATTCCATTTTTAATAATGTCAACATCAATATTGAGGAGTATATTTAATCAAGGTACGAGACTTGTTTTTACGTATGTAAAGTTGTATGTTTGAAATTACTGGAGAGTCAATTCCTTTTCAAAACATCATGTATGTCAACAGCATGCCAGAAAAGCAGAGAAAACATCAAACTTCCATATAGAAGCCAAGCCTTACCCAGATCCAGTTCACCCAAAGTCCACATGTCATGTAGAGGCACTGTGGGAAGGTTATACTAGGAGCCGCTGTCCTCCGTGTTGTGGACGACCTGGATATGGTAGAAACAGTGGGATTTTTGAATTCCAATTTTCCACTTCATTCCACAAAAAAACTATTAGAACTAATAAATAAATTCAGTAAAGTTGCAAAATCAATACACAGAAATCAGTTGCATTTCTCAGCACTAATAATGAACCATCAGAAAGAGAAAGAAAGCAACCCTATTTACAACTGCATCAAAAAGAACAAAATACCTGGGAATAAAGTCAACCAAGGAGGTGAAAGACCTGCACACTGAAAACTTGAAGACATTGATGAAGACACTGAAAAACACACCAATCAATGGAAAGATATCCTGTTCTCACGGAATGGAACAATTAATAGTGTTAAAACATCCATGCTACCCAAAGCAGGGGACACAGTGAATGCAATCCCTCCCAAAATTCCATGGTATTTTCCCCCAAAACAGAGCAAATCCTCCTAATATCTGTGGGGAACCACAAAGGACCCCAAATAGCCAAAGAAACCCTGAAAAAAGAGAACGGGCTGGAGGCAACTCCCTCCCTGACGTCACACTCTGCTGAGAAGCTACAGTCACCAAAACAGTGTGGAACTGGCTCAAAACGGGCACAGGGACCAGAGGAACAGGACAGAGAGACCAGAATTCAACCCACACGGACGGGCTCGGTGAATTTAGGACACAGGGACCAAGGACACACCAAGGAGCACGACACTCCCCACGATAAATGGTGCTGGGAAAACCGGACGCCCCATAACTCACGCTGGCTACCCTGCACACAAACCTGACCAAACACCCAGCTTCCCACGCCAAGCCCTCCCTCGCTCACACGAAGACGGACCCCCTCAACGGTCAGTCGCCCACAGGAAGCTTCTCCCCACTTTTCCTCACCGTCTCTTCACCTTTTCCTCAGGCATCACCTGGGTCCTCAGGAAACCTAGTTCCCTAGTCAGCGTGGACGCAGCCCCACTTTGTCCTGAAGCCGAAACCCCAGCGAGTCCTAAGGAGACGGGAGACCGAGCTCCTCTCAGCAGAGACGCGGAGCCGGGCGTCCTACCCGAAGGCCCCCGCCCCCGCGCCTGACGAGGCTCAACTCCTCTCAGCTGCCCTCACAATCCAGTTCGCAGGGAACGAGCATGCGCTGTGGGGCAGAGAGGCGAACTCGGCGCCACCCTGTGGTCAGTGCAGGAAGTGCAGGCCGCGCCTCCCTCACAGGTCCCTGGAGGCAGCGAGCCCTACTGACAGGACTGCTGCATCCATGAAACTGGAAATTCAAACTAAAATGGAGTCTCTATCCCAAAAGTTTTCGAAAAGTAGTTAAGGAACAAGTAATTGGAAACCATTTGGAATGAAGTGAATGTAGATGCAAACTTTACAACTTATACCAAATTCACTCAAAGTTATTCAGAGGCACATTTTATTTTAGTTTCTAATTCATTTTTGGCTGCGTTGGGTCTTCGTTGCTGCATATGGGCTTTCTCTAGTTGCGTCGAGCGGGGCTACTCTTCGTTGTGGTGCACGGGCTCCTCATTGCCGTGGCTTCTCATGTTGCGGAGCACGGGCTCTAGGCGCGCAGGCTTCAGTAGCTGTGCCGCGCAGGTTTGGTTGCTCTGTGGCATGTGGGATCTTCCCGGACCAGGGCTCGGGCCCGTGTCCCCTGCATTGTCCCCACAGACAAATTTTAAATACAAAACTATTCAAGGGGCTTCCCTGGTGGCGCAGTGGTTGAGAATCTGCCTGCTAATGCAGGGGACACGGGTTCGAGCCCTGGTCCGGGAAGATCCCACATGCTGTGGAGCAACTAAGCCCGTGCACCACAACTACTGAGCCTGCGCTCTAGAACCCGCGAGCCACAACTGCTGAAGCCCACGCGCTTAGAGCCTGTACTCTGCAACAAGAGAAGCCACCGCAATGAGAAGCCCCCACTCGCCGCAACTAGAGAAAGCCTCCGTGCAGCAATGCAGACCCAACACAGCCAAAAATTAATTAATTAATTAATTAATTAATTAATTAATTAAGGAAAAAAAAAAGGCAGCACCTGGGGGCTGGCAGACTGATGCACCAAGTCTTACATCACGTCTACTTAGTATCCTGCATGTCAGGGCCATGCTGGACCTGGGGCTGCCCAGACAGAGTGGGGCCTGCATCACCCTTCCCAGGAGGGAGGGTGGAGGGAAACCCTGCATGACCTCTGAGGCCCTAAGAACCCCTGACTAAGGCTGAGCTCAATTGGAAACACTGGGTGACCAGAGCAGACATTTCATTCATCTATCAATGAGAATCCAGCACTGGAGGAGCAGAAAACAATGGCCTCGCTCAACCTTGACGCTAATCCTGACATGGACCCTAACCCTAAACTCTGATCCTGACCCTAAGCCCTGACCTAACCTTAGCCTAACCCGTACCCTAAACCTGTACCTTACCCTAACCCATGCTCTACCCGTAGCCTACCTGTACCCCAATTCTAACCCATACCCTAACACCCACTCTAACACAGAACCCTAACACCCTGAGACCAAAACCATAAACCTTAACCAATAAGCAAAACCATAACCATAACCAAACCATAAAGTAGATTCATTAACCATACCCATAAATAACTCATTAACCATAAAACTTAAACCATAACAGCAACCATAAACCATACACAGCCCCAACCCTCACACCAGCCCCAGCCCTGATGCTAACCCTCCAAACCACTTACACCAAGCCAAGTCTAGTCAGATTATACAGATACATCTTGGAAAAGAAAACTGGGGAATTCTCTGGTGGCCCAGTGGTTAGGACTCTGTGCTTTCACTGCCAAGGGCTCGGGTTCGATCCCTGACTGGGGAACTAAGATCCCACAAGCCATGGGATGGGGCCAAAATAAATAAATAATTAAAATGAAATAAAACCACTATTTTAAAAAAGATTTTAAAAAGAAAGGAAAAAAACAAGAAAACTACCCCAGTATAACTTATAAATATGAATGTAAAAATCTATCACAAAATACTAGCAACATGAAACCAACAGAACTTTAAATGGATAATGCCATAAGCAAGTATCTCTACACCAGAAATTTCAGGTTGCTCAACATATCAAAAGTAAGCAATGTATTCAACCACAATAATGGTGTGAAGGAAAAACACATAATCCTATCCATTAATGCAAAACATCTACAATGAAAATCCAGTGTTATTTCATGAAAAACACTCAAGAAAGCAGGAATGAAAGGAAATTTGTTCAATATGGAAAAGAGTAGTACCAAAAGCCACAGCAAACATCATGCTCAACGTTAAAGACTGAAAGATTTACTCCTGAAATCAGGAACAAGGCCAGGAAGCTGGCCTTCATCACCATGACTCAATAGTGTACTGCAAGTTCTACCCAGAATCTTGAGGAAAGAAAGAAAAGGCATCCATGGGTGAATGGAAAAATTAAAACCCTGTCTCTTCACAGAACATAGGTCACATCATCTTATATATAAAACTACCTATAATCAGCAAAGAAATTATTTGAGCTAATCAACTAATTAATCCAAGTTACAGAACAAAATATCAATTCATGAAAATCTATCTTATATGCATACGCTGGCAAAAAATAATCTGAAAAAGAATTTATGAGAACAATTCCATTTTTAATAATGTCAACATCAATATTGAGGAGTATATTTAATCAAGGTACGAGACTTGTTTTTACGTATGTAAAGTTGTATGTTTGAAATTACTGGAGAGTCAATTCCTTTTCAAAACATCATGTATGTCAACAGCATGCCAGAAAAGCAGAGAAAACATCAAACTTCCATATAGAAGCCAAGCCTTACCCAGATCCAGTTCACCCAAAGTCCACATGTCATGTAGAGGCACTGTGGGAAGGTTATACTAGGAGCCGCTGTCCTCCGTGTTGTGGACGACCTGGATATGGTAGAAACAGTGGGATTTTTGAATTCCAATTTTCCACTTCATTCCACAAAAAAACTATTAGAACTAATAAATAAATTCAGTAAAGTTGCAAAATCAATACACAGAAATCAGTTGCATTTCTCAGCACTAATAATGAACCATCAGAAAGAGAAAGAAAGCAACCCTATTTACAACTGCATCAAAAAGAACAAAATACCTGGGAATAAAGTCAACCAAGGAGGTGAAAGACCTGCACACTGAAAACTTGAAGACATTGATGAAGACACTGAAAAACACACCAATCAATGGAAAGATATCCTGTTCTCACGGAATGGAACAATTAATAGTGTTAAAACATCCATGCTACCCAAAGCAGGGGACACAGTGAATGCAATCCCTCCCAAAATTCCATGGTATTTTCCCCCAAAACAGAGCAAATCCTCCTAATATCTGTGGGGAACCACAAAGGACCCCAAATAGCCAAAGAAACCCTGAAAAAAGAGAACGGGCTGGAGGCAACTCCCTCCCTGACGTCACACTCTGCTGAGAAGCTACAGTCACCAAAACAGTGTGGAACTGGCTCAAAACGGGCACAGGGACCAGAGGAACAGGACAGAGAGACCAGAATTCAACCCACACGGACGGGCTCGGTGAATTTAGGACACAGGGACCAAGGACACACCAAGGAGCACGACACTCCCCACGATAAATGGTGCTGGGAAAACCGGACGCCCCATAACTCACGCTGGCTACCCTGCACACAAACCTGACCAAACACCCAGCTTCCCACGCCAAGCCCTCCCTCGCTCACACGAAGACGGACCCCCTCAACGGTCAGTCGCCCACAGGAAGCTTCTCCCCACTTTTCCTCACCGTCTCTTCACCTTTTCCTCAGGCATCACCTGGGTCCTCAGGAAACCTAGTTCCCTAGTCAGCGTGGACGCAGCCCCACTTTGTCCTGAAGCCGAAACCCCAGCGAGTCCTAAGGAGACGGGAGACCGAGCTCCTCTCAGCAGAGACGCGGAGCCGGGCGTCCTACCCGAAGGCCCCCGCCCCCGCGCCTGACGAGGCTCAACTCCTCTCAGCTGCCCTCACAATCCAGTTCGCAGGGAACGAGCATGCGCTGTGGGGCAGAGAGGCGAACTCGGCGCCACCCTGTGGTCAGTGCAGGAAGTGCAGGCCGCGCCTCCCTCACAGGTCCCTGGAGGCAGCGAGCCCTACTGACAGGACTGCTGCATCCATGAAACTGGAAATTCAAACTAAAATGGAGTCTCTATCCCAAAAGTTTTCGAAAAGTAGTTAAGGAACAAGTAATTGGAAACCATTTGGAATGAAGTGAATGTAGATGCAAACTTTACAACTTATACCAAATTCACTCAAAGTTATTCAGAGGCACATTTTATTTTAGTTTCTAATTCATTTTTGGCTGCGTTGGGTCTTCGTTGCTGCATATGGGCTTTCTCTAGTTGCGTCGAGCGGGGCTACTCTTCGTTGTGGTGCACGGGCTCCTCATTGCCGTGGCTTCTCATGTTGCGGAGCACGGGCTCTAGGCGCGCAGGCTTCAGTAGCTGTGCCGCGCAGGTTTGGTTGCTCTGTGGCATGTGGGATCTTCCCGGACCAGGGCTCGGGCCCGTGTCCCCTGCATTGTCCCCACAGACAAATTTTAAATACAAAACTATTCAAGGGGCTTCCCTGGTGGCGCAGTGGTTGAGAATCTGCCTGCTAATGCAGGGGACACGGGTTCGAGCCCTGGTCCGGGAAGATCCCACATGCTGTGGAGCAACTAAGCCCGTGCACCACAACTACTGAGCCTGCGCTCTAGAACCCGCGAGCCACAACTGCTGAAGCCCACGCGCTTAGAGCCTGTACTCTGCAACAAGAGAAGCCACCGCAATGAGAAGCCCCCACTCGCCGCAACTAGAGAAAGCCTCCGTGCAGCAATGCAGACCCAACACAGCCAAAAATTAATTAATTAATTAATTAATTAATTAATTAATTAATTAAGGGAAAAAAAAAGGCAGCACCTGGGGGCTGGCAGACTGATGCACCAAGTCTTACATCACGTCTACTTAGTATCCTGCATGTCAGGGCCATGCTGGACCTGGGGCTGCCCAGACAGAGTGGGGCCTGCATCACCCTTCCCAGGAGGGAGGGTGGAGGGAAACCCTGCATGACCTCTGAGGCCCTAAGAACCCCTGACTAAGGCTGAGCTCAATTGGAAACACTGGGTGACCAGAGCAGACATTTCATTCATCTATCAATGAGAATCCAGCACTGGAGGAGCAGAAAACAATGGCCTCGCTCAACCTTGACGCTAATCCTGACATGGACCCTAACCCTAAACTCTGATCCTGACCCTAAGCCCTGACCTAACCTTAGCCTAACCCGTACCCTAAACCTGTACCTTACCCTAACCCATGCTCTACCCGTAGCCTACCTGTACCCCAATTCTAACCCATACCCTAACACCCACTCTAACACAGAACCCTAACACCCTGAGACCAAAACCATAAACCTTAACCAATAAGCAAAACCATAACCATAACCAAACCATAAAGTAGATTCATTAACCATACCCATAAATAACTCATTAACCATAAAACTTAAACCATAACAGCAACCATAAACCATACACAGCCCCAACCCTCACACCAGCCCCAGCCCTGATGCTAACCCTCCAAACCACTTACACCAAACCAAGTCTAGTCAGATTATACAGATACATCTTGGAAAAGAAAACTGGGGAATTCTCTGGTGGCCCAGTGGTTAGGACTCTGTGCTTTCACTGCCAAGGGCTCGGGTTCGATCCCTGACTGGGGAACTAAGATCCCACAAGCCATGGGATGGGGCCAAAATAAATAAATAATTAAAATGAAATAAAACCACTATTTTAAAAAAGATTTTAAAAAGAAAGGAAAAAAACAAGAAAACTACCCCAGTATAACTTATAAATATGAATGTAAAAATCTATCACAAAATACTAGCAACATGAAACCAACAGAACTTTAAATGGATAATGCCATAAGCAAGTATCTCTACACCAGAAATTTCAGGTTGCTCAACATATCAAAAGTAAGCAATGTATTCAACCACAATAATGGTGTGAAGGAAAAACACATAATCCTATCCATTAATGCAAAACATCTACAATGAAAATCCAGTGTTATTTCATGAAAAACACTCAAGAAAGCAGGAATGAAAGGAAATTTGTTCAATATGGAAAAGAGTAGTACCAAAAGCCACAGCAAACATCATGCTCAACGTTAAAGACTGAAAGATTTACTCCTGAAATCAGGAACAAGGCCAGGAAGCTGGCCTTCATCACCATGACTCAATAGTGTACTGCAAGTTCTACCCAGAATCTTGAGGAAAGAAAGAAAAGGCATCCATGGGTGAATGGAAAAATTAAAACCCTGTCTCTTCACAGAACATAGGTCACATCATCTTATATATAAAACTACCTATAATCAGCAAAGAAATTATTTGAGCTAATCAACTAATTAATCCAAGTTACAGAACAAAATATCAATTCATGAAAATCTATCTTATATGCATACGCTGGCAAAAAATAATCTGAAAAAGAATTTATGAGAACAATTCCATTTTTAATAATGTCAACATCAATATTGAGGAGTATATTTAATCAAGGTACGAGACTTGTTTTTACGTATGTAAAGTTGTATGTTTGAAATTACTGGAGAGTCAATTCCTTTTCAAAACATCATGTATGTCAACAGCATGCCAGAAAAGCAGAGAAAACATCAAACTTCCATATAGAAGCCAAGCCTTACCCAGATCCAGTTCACCCAAAGTCCACATGTCATGTAGAGGCACTGTGGGAAGGTTATACTAGGAGCCGCTGTCCTCCGTGTTGTGGACGACCTGGATATGGTAGAAACAGTGGGATTTTTGAATTCCAATTTTCCACTTCATTCCACAAAAAAACTATTAGAACTAATAAATAAATTCAGTAAAGTTGCAAAATCAATACACAGAAATCAGTTGCATTTCTCAGCACTAATAATGAACCATCAGAAAGAGAAAGAAAGCAACCCTATTTACAACTGCATCAAAAAGAACAAAATACCTGGGAATAAAGTCAACCAAGGAGGTGAAAGACCTGCACACTGAAAACTTGAAGACATTGATGAAGACACTGAAAAACACACCAATCAATGGAAAGATATCCTGTTCTCACGGAATGGAACAATTAATAGTGTTAAAACATCCATGCTACCCAAAGCAGGGGACACAGTGAATGCAATCCCTCCCAAAATTCCATGGTATTTTCCCCCAAAACAGAGCAAATCCTCCTAATATCTGTGGGGAACCACAAAGGACCCCAAATAGCCAAAGAAACCCTGAAAAAAGAGAACGGGCTGGAGGCAACTCCCTCCCTGACGTCACACTCTGCTGAGAAGCTACAGTCACCAAAACAGTGTGGAACTGGCTCAAAACGGGCACAGGGACCAGAGGAACAGGACAGAGAGACCAGAATTCAACCCACACGGACGGGCTCGGTGAATTTAGGACACAGGGACCAAGGACACACCAAGGAGCACGACACTCCCCACGATAAATGGTGCTGGGAAAACCGGACGCCCCATAACTCACGCTGGCTACCCTGCACACAAACCTGACCAAACACCCAGCTTCCCACGCCAAGCCCTCCCTCGCTCACACGAAGACGGACCCCCTCAACGGTCAGTCGCCCACAGGAAGCTTCTCCCCACTTTTCCTCACCGTCTCTTCACCTTTTCCTCAGGCATCACCTGGGTCCTCAGGAAACCTAGTTCCCTAGTCAGCGTGGACGCAGCCCCACTTTGTCCTGAAGCCGAAACCCCAGCGAGTCCTAAGGAGACGGGAGACCGAGCTCCTCTCAGCAGAGACGCGGAGCCGGGCGTCCTACCCGAAGGCCCCCACCCCCGCGCCTGACGAGGCTCAACTCCTCTCAGCTGCCCTCACAATCCAGTTCGCAGGGAACGAGCATGCGCTGTGGGGCAGAGAGGCGAACTCGGCGCCACCCTGTGGTCAGTGCAGGAAGTGCAGGCCGCGCCTCCCTCACAGGTCCCTGGAGGCAGCGAGCCCTACTGACAGGACTGCTGCATCCATGAAACTGGAAATTCAAACTAAAATGGAGTCTCTATCCCAAAAGTTTTCGAAAAGTAGTTAAGGAACAAGTAATTGGAAACCATTTGGAATGAAGTGAATGTAGATGCAAACTTTACAACTTATACCAAATTCACTCAAAGTTATTCAGAGGCACATTTTATTTTAGTTTCTAATTCATTTTTGGCTGCGTTGGGTCTTCGTTGCTGCATATGGGCTTTCTCTAGTTGCGTCGAGCGGGGCTACTCTTCGTTGTGGTGCACGGGCTCCTCATTGCCGTGGCTTCTCATGTTGCGGAGCACGGGCTCTAGGCGCGCAGGCTTCAGTAGCTGTGCCGCGCAGGTTTGGTTGCTCTGTGGCATGTGGGATCTTCCCGGACCAGGGCTCGGGCCCGTGTCCCCTGCATTGTCCCCACAGACAAATTTTAAATACAAAACTATTCAAGGGGCTTCCCTGGTGGCGCAGTGGTTGAGAATCTGCCTGCTAATGCAGGGGACACGGGTTCGAGCCCTGGTCCGGGAAGATCCCACATGCTGTGGAGCAACTAAGCCCGTGCACCACAACTACTGAGCCTGCGCTCTAGAACCCGCGAGCCACAACTGCTGAAGCCCACGCGCTTAGAGCCTGTACTCTGCAACAAGAGAAGCCACCGCAATGAGAAGCCCCCACTCGCCGCAACTAGAGAAAGCCTCCGTGCAGCAATGCAGACCCAACACAGCCAAAAATTAATTAATTAATTAATTAATTAATTAATTAATTAAGGAAAAAAAAAAGGCAGCACCTGGGGGCTGGCAGACTGATGCACCAAGTCTTACATCACGTCTACTTAGTATCCTGCATGTCAGGGCCATGCTGGACCTGGGGCTGCCCAGACAGAGTGGGGCCTGCATCACCCTTCCCAGGAGGGAGGGTGGAGGGAAACCCTGCATGACCTCTGAGGCCCTAAGAACCCCTGACTAAGGCTGAGCTCAATTGGAAACACTGGGTGACCAGAGCAGACATTTCATTCATCTATCAATGAGAATCCAGCACTGGAGGAGCAGAAAACAATGGCCTCGCTCAACCTTGACGCTAATCCTGACATGGACCCTAACCCTAAACTCTGATCCTGACCCTAAGCCCTGACCTAACCTTAGCCTAACCCGTACCCTAAACCTGTACCTTATCCTAACCCATGCTCTACCCGTAGCCTACCTGTACCCCAATTCTAACCCATACCCTAACACCCACTCTAACACAGAACCCTAACACCCTGAGACCAAAACCATAAACCTTAACCAATAAGCAAAACCATAACCATAACCAAACCATAAAGTAGATTCATTAACCATACCCATAAATAACTCATTAACCATAAAACTTAAACCATAACAGCAACCATAAACCATACACAGCCCCAACCCTCACACCAGCCCCAGCCCTGATGCTAACCCTCCAAACCACTTACACCAAGCCAAGTCTAGTCAGATTATACAGATACATCTTGGAAAAGAAAACTGGGGAATTCTCTGGTGGCCCAGTGGTTAGGACTCTGTGCTTTCACTGCCAAGGGCTCGGGTTCGATCCCTGACTGGGGAACTAAGATCCCACAAGCCATGGGATGGGGCCAAAATAAATAAATAATTAAAATGAAATAAAACCACTATTTTAAAAAAGATTTTAAAAAGAAAGGAAAAAAACAAGAAAACTACCCCAGTATAACTTATAAATATGAATGTAAAAATCTATCACAAAATACTAGCAACATGAAACCAACAGAACTTTAAATGGATAATGCCATAAGCAAGTATCTCTACACCAGAAATTTCAGGTTGCTCAACATATCAAAAGTAAGCAATGTATTCAACCACAATAATGGTGTGAAGGAAAAACACATAATCCTATCCATTAATGCAAAACATCTACAATGAAAATCCAGTGTTATTTCATGAAAAACACTCAAGAAAGCAGGAATGAAAGGAAATTTGTTCAATATGGAAAAGAGTAGTACCAAAAGCCACAGCAAACATCATGCTCAACGTTAAAGACTGAAAGATTTACTCCTGAAATCAGGAACAAGGCCAGGAAGCTGGCCTTCATCACCATGACTCAATAGTGTACTGCAAGTTCTACCCAGAATCTTGAGGAAAGAAAGAAAAGGCATCCATGGGTGAATGGAAAAATTAAAACCCTGTCTCTTCACAGAACATAGGTCACATCATCTTATATATAAAACTACCTATAATCAGCAAAGAAATTATTTGAGCTAATCAACTAATTAATCCAAGTTACAGAACAAAATATCAATTCATGAAAATCTATCTTATATGCATACGCTGGCAAAAAATAATCTGAAAAAGAATTTATGAGAACAATTCCATTTTTAATAATGTCAACATCAATATTGAGGAGTATATTTAATCAAGGTACGAGACTTGTTTTTACGTATGTAAAGTTGTATGTTTGAAATTACTGGAGAGTCAATTCCTTTTCAAAACATCATGTATGTCAACAGCATGCCAGAAAAGCAGAGAAAACATCAAACTTCCATATAGAAGCCAAGCCTTACCCAGATCCAGTTCACCCAAAGTCCACATGTCATGTAGAGGCACTGTGGGAAGGTTATACTAGGAGCCGCTGTCCTCCGTGTTGTGGACGACCTGGATATGGTAGAAACAGTGGGATTTTTGAATTCCAATTTTCCACTTCATTCCACAAAAAAACTATTAGAACTAATAAATAAATTCAGTAAAGTTGCAAAATCAATACACAGAAATCAGTTGCATTTCTCAGCACTAATAATGAACCATCAGAAAGAGAAAGAAAGCAACCCTATTTACAACTGCATCAAAAAGAACAAAATACCTGGGAATAAAGTCAACCAAGGAGGTGAAAGACCTGCACACTGAAAACTTGAAGACATTGATGAAGACACTGAAAAACACACCAATCAATGGAAAGATATCCTGTTCTCACGGAATGGAACAATTAATAGTGTTAAAACATCCATGCTACCCAAAGCAGGGGACACAGTGAATGCAATCCCTCCCAAAATTCCATGGTATTTTCCCCCAAAACAGAGCAAATCCTCCTAATATCTGTGGGGAACCACAAAGGACCCCAAATAGCCAAAGAAACCCTGAAAAAAGAGAACGGGCTGGAGGCAACTCCCTCCCTGACGTCACACTCTGCTGAGAAGCTACAGTCACCAAAACAGTGTGGAACTGGCTCAAAACGGGCACAGGGACCAGAGGAACAGGACAGAGAGACCAGAATTCAACCCACACGGACGGGCTCGGTGAATTTAGGACACAGGGACCAAGGACACACCAAGGAGCACGACACTCCCCACGATAAATGGTGCTGGGAAAACCGGACGCCCCATAACTCACGCTGGCTACCCTGCACACAAACCTGACCAAACACCCAGCTTCCCACGCCAAGCCCTCCCTCGCTCACACGAAGACGGACCCCCTCAACGGTCAGTCGCCCACAGGAAGCTTCTCCCCACTTTTCCTCACCGTCTCTTCACCTTTTCCTCAGGCATCACCTGGGTCCTCAGGAAACCTAGTTCCCTAGTCAGCGTGGACGCAGCCCCACTTTGTCCTGAAGCCGAAACCCCAGCGAGTCCTAAGGAGACGGGAGACCGAGCTCCTCTCAGCAGAGACGCGGAGCCGGGCGTCCTACCCGAAGGCCCCCGCCCCCGCGCCTGACGAGGCTCAACTCCTCTCAGCTGCCCTCACAATCCAGTTCGCAGGGAACGAGCATGCGCTGTGGGTCAGAGAGGCGAACGCGGCGCCACCCTGTGGTCAGTGCAGGAAGTGCAGGCCGCGCCTCCCTCACAGGTCCCTGGAGGCAGCGAGCCCTACTGACAGGACTGCTGCATCCATGAAACTGGAAATTCAAACTAAAATGGAGTCTCTATCCCAAAAGTTTTCGAAAAGTAGTTAAGGAACAAGTAATTGGAAACCATTTGGAATGAAGTGAATGTAGATGCAAACTTTACAACTTATACCAAATTCACTCAAAGTTATTCAGAGGCACATTTTATTTTAGTTTCTAATTCATTTTTGGCTGCGTTGGGTCTTCGTTGCTGCATATGGGCTTTCTCTAGTTGCGTCGAGCGGGGCTACTCTTCGTTGTGGTGCACGGGCTCCTCATTGCCGTGGCTTCTCATGTTGCGGAGCACGGGCTCTAGGCGCGCAGGCTTCAGTAGCTGTGCCGCGCAGGTTTGGTTGCTCTGTGGCATGTGGGATCTTCCCGGACCAGGGCTCGGGCCCGTGTCCCCTGCATTGTCCCCACAGACAAATTTTAAATACAAAACTATTCAAGGGGCTTCCCTGGTGGCGCAGTGGTTGAGAATCTGCCTGCTAATGCAGGGGACACGGGTTCGAGCCCTGGTCCGGGAAGATCCCACATGCTGTGGAGCAACTAAGCCCGTGCACCACAACTACTGAGCCTGCGCTCTAGAACCCGCGAGCCACAACTGCTGAAGCCCACGCGCTTAGAGCCTGTACTCTGCAACAAGAGAAGCCACCGCAATGAGAAGCCCCCACACGCCGCAACTAGAGAAAGCCTCCGTGCAGCAATGCAGACCCAACACAGCCAAAAATTAATTAATTAATTAATTAATTAATTAATTAATTAAGGAAAAAAAAAGGCAGCACCTGGGGGCTGGCAGACTGATGCACCAAGTCTTACATCACGTCTACTTAGTATCCTGCATGTCAGGGCCATGCTGGACCTGGGGCTGCCCAGACAGAGTGGGGCCTGCATCACCCTTCCCAGGAGGGAGGGTGGAGGGAAACCCTGCATGACCTCTGAGGCCCTAAGAACCCTTGACTAAGGCTGAGCTCAATTGGAAACACTGGGTGACCAGAGCAGACATTTCATTCATCTATCAATGAGAATCCAGCACTGGAGGAGCAGAAAACAATGGCCTCGCTCAACCTTGACGCTAATCCTGACATGGACCCTAACCCTAAACTCTGATCCTGACCCTAAGCCCCGACCTAACCTTAGCCTAACCCGTACCCTAAACCTGTACCTTACCCTAACCCATGCTCTACCCGTAGCCTACCTGTACCCCAATTCTAACCCATACCCTAACACCCACTCTAACACAGAACCCTAACACCCTGAGACCAAAACCATAAACCTTAACCAATAAGCAAAACCATAACCATAACCAAACCATAAAGTAGATTCATTAACCATACCCATAAATAACTCATTAACCATAAAACTTAAACCATAACAGCAACCATAAACCATACACAGCCCCAACCCTCACACCAGCCCCAGCCCTGATGCTAACCCTCCAAACCACTTACACCAAGCCAAGTCTAGTCAGATTATACAGATACATCCTGGAAAAGAAAACTGGGGAATTCTCTGGTGGCCCAGTGGTTAGGACTCTGTGCTTTCACTGCCAAGGGCTCGGGTTCGATCCCTGACTGGGGAACTAAGATCCCACAAGCCATGGGATGGGGCCAAAATAAATAAATAATTAAAATGAAATAAAACCACTATTTTAAAAAAGATTTTAAAAAGAAAGGAAAAAAACAAGAAAACTACCCCAGTATAACTTATAAATATGAATGTAAAAATCTATCACAAAATACTAGCAACATGAAACCAACAGAACTTTAAATGGATAATGCCATAAGCAAGTATCTCTACACCAGAAATTTCAGGTTGCTCAACATATCAAAAGTAAGCAATGTATTCAACCACAATAATGGTGTGAAGGAAAAACACATAATCCTATCCATTAATGCAAAACATCTACAATGAAAATCCAGTGTTATTTCATGAAAAACACTCAAGAAAGCAGGAATGAAAGGAAATTTGTTCAATATGGAAAAGAGTAGTACCAAAAGCCACAGCAAACATCATGCTCAACGTTAAAGACTGAAAGATTTACTCCTGAAATCAGGAACAAGGCCAGGAAGCTGGCCTTCATCACCATGACTCAATAGTGTACTGCAAGTTCTACCCAGAATCTTGAGGAAAGAAAGAAAAGGCATCCATGGGTGAATGGAAAAATTAAAACCCTGTCTCTTCACAGAACATAGGTCACATCATCTTATATATAAAACTACCTATAATCAGCAAAGAAATTATTTGAGCTAATCAACTAATTAATCCAAGTTACAGAACAAAATATCAATTCATGAAAATCTATCTTATATGCATACGCTGGCAAAAAATAATCTGAAAAAGAATTTATGAGAACAATTCCATTTTTAATAATGTCAACATCAATATTGAGGAGTATATTTAATCAAGGTACGAGACTTGTTTTTATGTATGTAAAGTTGTATGTTTGAAATTACTGGAGAGTCAATTCCTTTTCAAAACATCATGTATGTCAACAGCATGCCAGAAAAGCAGAGAAAACATCAAACTTCCATATAGAAGCCAAGCCTTACCCAGATCCAGTTCACCCAAAGTCCACATGTCATGTAGAGGCACTGTGGGAAGGTTATACTAGGAGCCGCTGTCCTCCGTGTTGTGGACGACCTGGATATGGTAGAAACAGTGGGATTTTTGAATTCCAATTTTCCACTTCATTCCACAAAAAAACTATTAGAACTAATAAATAAATTCAGTAAAGTTGCAAAATCAATACACAGAAATCAGTTGCATTTCTCAGCACTAATAATGAACCATCAGAAAGAGAAAGAAAGCAACCCTATTTACAACTGCATCAAAAAGAACAAAATACCTGGGAATAAAGTCAACCAAGGAGGTGAAAGACCTGCACACTGAAAACTTGAAGACATTGATGAAGACACTGAAAAACACACCAATCAATGGAAAGATATCCTGTTCTCACGGAATGGAACAATTAATAGTGTTAAAACATCCATGCTACCCAAAGCAGGGGACACAGTGAATGCAATCCCTCCCAAAATTCCATGGTATTTTCCCCCAAAACAGAGCAAATCCTCCTAATATCTGTGGGGAACCACAAAGGACCCCAAATAGCCAAAGAAACCCTGAAAAAAGAGAACGGGCTGGAGGCAACTCCCTCCCTGACGTCACACTCTGCTGAGAAGCTACAGTCACCAAAACAGTGTGGAACTGGCTCAAAACGGGCACAGGGACCAGAGGAACAGGACAGAGAGACCAGAATTCAACCCACACGGACGGGCTCGGTGAATTTAGGACACAGGGACCAAGGACACACCAAGGAGCACGACACTCCCCACGATAAATGGTGCTGGGAAAACCGGACGCCCCATAACTCACGCTGGCTACCCTGCACACAAACCTGACCAAACACCCAGCTTCCCACGCCAAGCCCTCCCTCGCTCACACGAAGACGGACCCCCTCAACGGTCAGTCGCCCACAGGAAGCTTCTCCCCACTTTTCCTCACCGTCTCTTCACCTTTTCCTCAGGCATCACCTGGGTCCTCAGGAAACCTAGTTCCCTAGTCAGCGTGGACGCAGCCCCACTTTGTCCTGAAGCCGAAACCCCAGCGAGTCCTAAGGAGACGGGAGACCGAGCTCCTCTCAGCAGAGACGCGGAGCCGGGCGTCCTACCCGAAGGCCCCCGCCCCCGCGCCTGACGAGGCTCAACTCCTCTCAGCTGCCCTCACAATCCAGTTCGCAGGGAACGAGCATGCGCTGTGGGGCAGAGAGGCGAACTCGGCGCCACCCTGTGGTCAGTGCAGGAAGTGCAGGCCGCGCCTCCCTCACAGGTCCCTGGAGGCAGCGAGCCCTACTGACAGGACTGCTGCATCCATGAAACTGGAAATTCAAACTAAAATGGAGTCTCTATCCCAAAAGTTTTCGAAAAGTAGTTAAGGAACAAGTAATTGGAAACCATTTGGAATGAAGTGAATGTAGATGCAAACTTTACAACTTATACCAAATTCACTCAAAGTTATTCAGAGGCACATTTTATTTTAGTTTCTAATTCATTTTTGGCTGCGTTGGGTCTTCGTTGCTGCATATGGGCTTTCTCTAGTTGCGTCGAGCGGGGCTACTCTTCGTTGTGGTGCACGGGCTCCTCATTGCCGTGGCTTCTCATGTTGCGGAGCACGGGCTCTAGGCGCGCAGGCTTCAGTAGCTGTGCCGCGCAGGTTTGGTTGCTCTGCGGCATGTGGGATCTTCCCGGACCAGGGCTCGGGCCCGTGTCCCCTGCATTGTCCCCACAGACAAATTTTAAATACAAAACTATTCAAGGGGCTTCCCTGGTGGCGCAGTGGTTGAGAATCTGCCTGCTAATGCAGGGGACACGGGTTCGAGCCCTGGTCCGGGAAGATCCCACATGCTGTGGAGCAACTAAGCCCGTGCACCACAACTACTGAGCCTGCGCTCTAGAACCCGCGAGCCACAACTGCTGAAGCCCACGCGCTTAGAGCCTGTACTCTGCAACAAGAGAAGCCACCGCAATGAGAAGCCCCCACTCGCCGCAACTAGAGAAAGCCTCCGTGCAGCAATGCAGACCCAACACAGCCAAAAATTAATTAATTAATTAATTAATTAAGGAAAAAAAAAGGCAGCACCTGGGGGCTGGCAGACTGATGCACCAAGTCTTACATCACGTCTACTTAGTATCCTGCATGTCAGGGCCATGCTGGACCTGGGGCTGCCCAGACAGAGTGGGGCCTGCATCACCCTTCCCAGGAGGGAGGGTGGAGGGAAACCCTGCATGACCTCTGAGGCCCTAAGAACCCTTGACTAAGGCTGAGCTCAATTGGAAACACTGGGTGACCAGAGCAGACATTTCATTCATCTATCAATGAGAATCCAGCACTGGAGGAGCAGAAAACAATGGCCTCGCTCAACCTTGACGCTAATCCTGACATGGACCCTAACCCTAAACTCTGATCCTGACCCTAAGCCCCGACCTAACCTTAGCCTAACCCGTACCCTAAACCTGTACCTTACCCTAACCCATGCTCTACCCGTAGCCTACCTGTACCCCAATTCTAACCCATACCCTAACACCCACTCTAACACAGAACCCTAACACCCTGAGACCAAAACCATAAACCTTAACCAATAAGCAAAACCATAACCATAACCAAACCATAAAGTAGATTCATTAACCATACCCATAAATAACTCATTAACCATAAAACTTAAACCATAACAGCAACCATAAACCATACACAGCCCCAACCCTCACACCAGCCCCAGCCCTGATGCTAACCCTCCAAACCACTTACACCAAGCCAAGTCTAGTCAGATTATACAGATACATCCTGGAAAAGAAAACTGGGGAATTCTCTGGTGGCCCAGTGGTTAGGACTCTGTGCTTTCACTGCCAAGGGCTCGGGTTCGATCCCTGACTGGGGAACTAAGATCCCACAAGCCATGGGATGGGGCCAAAATAAATAAATAATTAAAATGAAATAAAACCACTATTTTAAAAAAGATTTTAAAAAGAAAGGAAAAAAACAAGAAAACTACCCCAGTATAACTTATAAATATGAATGTAAAAATCTATCACAAAATACTAGCAACATGAAACCAACAGAACTTTAAATGGATAATGCCATAAGCAAGTATCTCTACACCAGAAATTTCAGGTTGCTCAACATATCAAAAGTAAGCAATGTATTCAACCACAATAATGGTGTGAAGGAAAAACACATAATCCTATCCATTAATGCAAAACATCTACAATGAAAATCCAGTGTTATTTCATGAAAAACACTCAAGAAAGCAGGAATGAAAGGAAATTTGTTCAATATGGAAAAGAGTAGTACCAAAAGCCACAGCAAACATCATGCTCAACGTTAAAGACTGAAAGATTTACTCCTGAAATCAGGAACAAGGCCAGGAAGCTGGCCTTCATCACCATGACTCAATAGTGTACTGCAAGTTCTACCCAGAATCTTGAGGAAAGAAAGAAAAGGCATCCATGGGTGAATGGAAAAATTAAAACCCTGTCTCTTCACAGAACATAGGTCACATCATCTTATATATAAAACTACCTATAATCAGCAAAGAAATTATTTGAGCTAATCAACTAATTAATCCAAGTTACAGAACAAAATATCAATTCATGAAAATCTATCTTATATGCATACGCTGGCAAAAAATAATCTGAAAAAGAATTTATGAGAACAATTCCATTTTTAATAATGTCAACATCAATATTGAGGAGTATATTTAATCAAGGTACGAGACTTGTTTTTACGTATGTAAAGTTGTATGTTTGAAATTACTGGAGAGTCAATTCCTTTTCAAAACATCATGTATGTCAACAGCATGCCAGAAAAGCAGAGAAAACATCAAACTTCCATATAGAAGCCAAGCCTTACCCAGATCCAGTTCACCCAAAGTCCACATGTCATGTAGAGGCACTGTGGGAAGGTTATACTAGGAGCCGCTGTCCTCCGTGTTGTGGACGACCTGGATATGGTAGAAACAGTGGGATTTTTGAATTCCAATTTTCCACTTCATTCCACAAAAAAACTATTAGAACTAATAAATAAATTCAGTAAAGTTGCAAAATCAATACACAGAAATCAGTTGCATTTCTCAGCACTAATAATGAACCATCAGAAAGAGAAAGAAAGCAACCCTATTTACAACTGCATCAAAAAGAACAAAATACCTGGGAATAAAGTCAACCAAGGAGGTGAAAGACCTGCACACTGAAAACTTGAAGACATTGATGAAGACACTGAAAAACACACCAATCAATGGAAAGATATCCTGTTCTCACGGAATGGAACAATTAATAGTGTTAAAACATCCATGCTACCCAAAGCAGGGGACACAGTGAATGCAATCCCTCCCAAAATTCCATGGTATTTTCCCCCAAAACAGAGCAAATCCTCCTAATATCTGTGGGGAACCACAAAGGACCCCAAATAGCCAAAGAAACCCTGAAAAAAGAGAACGGGCTGGAGGCAACTCCCTCCCTGACGTCACACTCTGCTGAGAAGCTACAGTCACCAAAACAGTGTGGAACTGGCTCAAAACAGGCACAGGGACCAGAGGAACAGGACAGAGAGACCAGAATTCAACCCACACGGACGGGCTCGGTGAATTTAGGACACAGGGACCAAGGACACACCAAGGAGCACGACACTCCCCACGATAAATGGTGCTGGGAAAACCGGACGCCCCATAACTCACGCTGGCTACCCTGCACACAAACCTGACCAAACACCCAGCTTCCCACGCCAAGCCCTCCCTCGCTCACACGAAGACGGACCCCCTCAACGGTCAGTCGCCCACAGGAAGCTTCTCCCCACTTTTCCTCACCGTCTCTTCACCTTTTCCTCAGGCATCACCTGGGTCCTCAGGAAACCTAGTTCCCTAGTCAGCGTGGACGCAGCCCCACTTTGTCCTGAAGCCGAAACCCCAGCGAGTCCTAAGGAGACGGGAGACCGAGCTCCTCTCAGCAGAGACGCGGAGCCGGGCGTCCTACCCGAAGGCCCCCGCCCCCGCGCCTGACGAGGCTCAACTCCTCTCAGCTGCCCTCACAATCCAGTTCGCAGGGAACGAGCATGCGCTGTGGGGCAGAGAGGCGAACTCGGCGCCACCCTGTGGTCAGTGCAGGAAGTGCAGGCCGCGCCTCCCTCACAGGTCCCTGGAGGCAGCGAGCCCTACTGACAGGACTGCTGCATCCATGAAACTGGAAATTCAAACTAAAATGGAGTCTCTATCCCAAAAGTTTTCGAAAAGTAGTTAAGGAACAAGTAATTGGAAACCATTTGGAATGAAGTGAATGTAGATGCAAACTTTACAACTTATACCAAATTCACTCAAAGTTATTCAGAGGCACATTTTATTTTAGTTTCTAATTCATTTTTGGCTGCGTTGGGTCTTCGTTGCTGCATATGGGCTTTCTCTAGTTGCGTCGAGCGGGGCTACTCTTCGTTGTGGTGCACGGGCTCCTCATTGCCGTGGCTTCTCATGTTGCGGAGCACGGGCTCTAGGCGCGCAGGCTTCAGTAGCTGTGCCGCGCAGGTTTGGTTGCTCTGTGGCATGTGGGATCTTCCCGGACCAGGGCTCGGGCCCGTGTCCCCTGCATTGTCCCCACAGACAAATTTTAAATACAAAACTATTCAAGGGGCTTCCCTGGTGGCGCAGTGGTTGAGAATCTGCCTGCTAATGCAGGGGACACGGGTTCGAGCCCTGGTCCGGGAAGATCCCACATGCTGTGGAGCAACTAAGCCCGTGCACCACAACTACTGAGCCTGCGCTCTAGAACCCGCGAGCCACAACTGCTGAAGCCCACGCGCTTAGAGCCTGTACTCTGCAACAAGAGAAGCCACCGCAATGAGAAGCCCCCACTCGCCGCAACTAGAGAAAGCCTCCGTGCAGCAATGCAGACCCAACACAGCCAAAAATTAATTAATTAATTAATTAATTAATTAATTAATTAAGGAAAAAAAAAGGCAGCACCTGGGGGCTGGCAGACTGATGCACCAAGTCTTACGTCACGTCTACTTAGTATCCTGCATGTCAGGGCCATGCTGGACCTGGGGCTGCCCAGACAGAGTGGGGCCTGCATCACCCTTCCCAGGAGGGAGGGTGGAGGGAAACCCTGCATGACCTCTGAGGCCCTAAGAACCCTTGACTAAGGCTGAGCTCAATTGGAAACACTGGGTGACCAGAGCAGACATTTCATTCATCTATCAATGAGAATCCAGCACTGGAGGAGCAGAAAACAATGGCCTCGCTCAACCTTGACGCTAATCCTGACATGGACCCTAACCCTAAACTCTGATCCTGACCCTAAGCCCTGACCTAACCTTAGCCTAACCCGTACCCTAAACCTGTACCTTACCCTAACCCATGCTCTACCCGTAGCCTACCTGTACCCCAATTCTAACCCATACCCTAACACCCACTCTAACACAGAACCCTAACACCCTGAGACCAAAACCATAAACCTTAACCAATAAGCAAAACCATAACCATAACCAAACCATAAAGTAGATTCATTAACCATACCCATAAATAACTCATTAACCATAAAACTTAAACCATAACAGCAACCATAAACCATACACAGCCCCAACCCTCACACCAGCCCCAGCCCTGATGCTAACCCTCCAAACCACTTACACCAAGCCAAGTCTAGTCAGATTATACAGATACATCTTGGAAAAGAAAACTGGGGAATTCTCTGGTGGCCCAGTGGTTAGGACTCTGTGCTTTCACTGCCAAGGGCTCGGGTTCGATCCCTGACTGGGGAACTAAGATCCCACAAGCCATGGGATGGGGCCAAAATAAATAAATAATTAAAATGAAATAAAACCACTATTTTAAAAAAGATTTTAAAAAGAAAGGAAAAAAACAAGAAAACTACCCCAGTATAACTTATAAATATGAATGTAAAAATCTATCACAAAATACTAGCAACATGAAACCAACAGAACTTTAAATGGATAATGCCATAAGCAAGTATCTCTACACCAGAAATTTCAGGTTGCTCAACATATCAAAAGTAAGCAATGTATTCAACCACAATAATGGTGTGAAGGAAAAACACATAATCCTATCCATTAATGCAAAACATCTACAATGAAAATCCAGTGTTATTTCATGAAAAACACTCAAGAAAGCAGGAATGAAAGGAAATTTGTTCAATATGGAAAAGAGTAGTACCAAAAGCCACAGCAAACATCATGCTCAACGTTAAAGACTGAAAGATTTACTCCTGAAATCAGGAACAAGGCCAGGAAGCTGGCCTTCATCACCATGACTCAATAGTGTACTGCAAGTTCTACCCAGAATCTTGAGGAAAGAAAGAAAAGGCATCCATGGGTGAATGGAAAAATTAAAACCCTGTCTCTTCACAGAACATAGGTCACATCATCTTATATATAAAACTACCTATAATCAGCAAAGAAATTATTTGAGCTAATCAACTAATTAATCCAAGTTACAGAACAAAATATCAATTCATGAAAATCTATCTTATATGCATACGCTGGCAAAAAATAATCTGAAAAAGAATTTATGAGAACAATTCCATTTTTAATAATGTCAACATCAATATTGAGGAGTATATTTAATCAAGGTACGAGACTTGTTTTTACGTATGTAAAGTTGTATGTTTGAAATTACTGGAGAGTCAATTCCTTTTCAAAACATCATGTATGTCAACAGCATGCCAGAAAAGCAGAGAAAACATCAAACTTCCATATAGAAGCCAAGCCTTACCCAGATCCAGTTCACCCAAAGTCCACATGTCATGTAGAGGCACTGTGGGAAGGTTATACTAGGAGCCGCTGTCCTCCGTGTTGTGGACGACCTGGATATGGTAGAAACAGTGGGATTTTTGAATTCCAATTTTCCACTTCATTCCACAAAAAAACTATTAGAACTAATAAATAAATTCAGTAAAGTTGCAAAATCAATACACAGAAATCAGTTGCATTTCTCAGCACTAATAATGAACCATCAGAAAGAGAAAGAAAGCAACCCTATTTACAACTGCATCAAAAAGAACAAAATACCTGGGAATAAAGTCAACCAAGGAGGTGAAAGACCTGCACACTGAAAACTTGAAGACATTGATGAAGACACTGAAAAACACACCAATCAATGGAAAGATATCCTGTTCTCACGGAATGGAACAATTAATAGTGTTAAAACATCCATGCTACCCAAAGCAGGGGACACAGTGAATGCAATCCCTCCCAAAATTCCATGGTATTTTCCCCCAAAACAGAGCAAATCCTCCTAATATCTGTGGGGAACCACAAAGGACCCCAAATAGCCAAAGAAACCCTGAAAAAAGAGAACGGGCTGGAGGCAACTCCCTCCCTGACGTCACACTCTGCTGAGAAGCTACAGTCACCAAAACAGTGTGGAACTGGCTCAAAACGGGCACAGGGACCAGAGGAACAGGACAGAGAGACCAGAATTCAACCCACACGGACGGGCTCGGTGAATTTAGGACACAGGGACCAAGGACACACCAAGGAGCACGACACTCCCCACGATAAATGGTGCTGGGAAAACCGGACGCCCCATAACTCACGCTGGCTACCCTGCACACAAACCTGACCAAACACCCAGCTTCCCACGCCAAGCCCTCCCTCGCTCACACGAAGACGGACCCCCTCAACGGTCAGTCGCCCACAGGAAGCTTCTCCCCACTTTTCCTCACCGTCTCTTCACCTTTTCCTCAGGCATCACCTGGGTCCTCAGGAAACCTAGTTCCCTAGTCAGCGTGGACGCAGCCCCACTTTGTCCTGAAGCCGAAACCCCAGCGAGTCCTAAGGAGACGGGAGACCGAGCTCCTCTCAGCAGAGACGCGGAGCCGGGCGTCCTACCCGAAGGCCCCCACCCCCGCGCCTGACGAGGCTCAACTCCTCTCAGCTGCCCTCACAATCCAGTTCGCAGGGAACGAGCATGCGCTGTGGGGCAGAGAGGCGAACTCGGCGCCACCCTGTGGTCAGTGCAGGAAGTGCAGGCCGCGCCTCCCTCACAGGTCCCTGGAGGCAGCGAGCCCTACTGACAGGACTGCTGCATCCATGAAACTGGAAATTCAAACTAAAATGGAGTCTCTATCCCAAAAGTTTTCGAAAAGTAGTTAAGGAACAAGTAATTGGAAACCATTTGGAATGAAGTGAATGTAGATGCAAACTTTACAACTTATACCAAATTCACTCAAAGTTATTCAGAGGCACATTTTATTTTAGTTTCTAATTCATTTTTGGCTGCGTTGGGTCTTCGTTGCTGCATATGGGCTTTCTCTAGTTGCGTCGAGCGGGGCTACTCTTCGTTGTGGTGCACGGGCTCCTCATTGCCGTGGCTTCTCATGTTGCGGAGCACGGGCTCTAGGCGCGCAGGCTTCAGTAGCTGTGCCGCGCAGGTTTGGTTGCTCTGTGGCATGTGGGATCTTCCCGGACCAGGGCTCGGGCCCGTGTCCCCTGCATTGTCCCCACAGACAAATTTTAAATACAAAACTATTCAAGGGGCTTCCCTGGTGGCGCAGTGGTTGAGAATCTGCCTGCTAATGCAGGGGACACGGGTTCGAGCCCTGGTCCGGGAAGATCCCACATGCTGTGGAGCAACTAAGCCCGTGCACCACAACTACTGAGCCTGCGCTCTAGAACCCGCGAGCCACAACTGCTGAAGCCCACGCGCTTAGAGCCTGTACTCTGCAACAAGAGAAGCCACCGCAATGAGAAGCCCCCACTCGCCGCAACTAGAGAAAGCCTCCGTGCAGCAATGCAGACCCAACACAGCCAAAAATTAATTAATTAATTAATTAATTAATTAATTAATTAAGGAAAAAAAAAAGGCAGCACCTGGGGGCTGGCAGACTGATGCACCAAGTCTTACATCACGTCTACTTAGTATCCTGCATGTCAGGGCCATGCTGGACCTGGGGCTGCCCAGACAGAGTGGGGCCTGCATCACCCTTCCCAGGAGGGAGGGTGGAGGGAAACCCTGCATGACCTCTGAGGCCCTAAGAACCCTTGACTAAGGCTGAGCTCAATTGGAAACACTGGGTGACCAGAGCAGACATTTCATTCATCTATCAATGAGAATCCAGCACTGGAGGAGCAGAAAACAATGGCCTCGCTCAACCTTGACGCTAATCCTGACATGGACCCTAACCCTAAACTCTGATCCTGACCCTAAGCCCTGACCTAACCTTAGCCTAACCCGTACCCTAAACCTGTACCTTACCCTAACCCATGCTCTACCCGTAGCCTACCTGTACCCCAATTCTAACCCATACCCTAACACCCACTCTAACACAGAACCCTAACACCCTGAGACCAAAACCATAAACCTTAACCAATAAGCAAAACCATAACCATAACCAAACCATAAAGTAGATTCATTAACCATACCCATAAATAACTCATTAACCATAAAACTTAAACCATAACAGCAACCATAAACCATACACAGCCCCAACCCTCACACCAGCCCCAGCCCTGATGCTAACCCTCCAAACCACTTACACCAAGCCAAGTCTAGTCAGATTATACAGATACATCTTGGAAAAGAAAACTGGGGAATTCTCTGGTGGCCCAGTGGTTAGGACTCTGTGCTTTCACTGCCAAGGGCTCGGGTTCGATCCCTGACTGGGGAACTAAGATCCCACAAGCCATGGGATGGGGCCAAAATAAATAAATAATTAAAATGAAATAAAACCACTATTTTAAAAAAGATTTTAAAAAGAAAGGAAAAAAACAAGAAAACTACCCCAGTATAACTTATAAATATGAATGTAAAAATCTATCACAAAATACTAGCAACATGAAACCAACAGAACTTTAAATGGATAATGCCATAAGCAAGTATCTCTACACCAGAAATTTCAGGTTGCTCAACATATCAAAAGTAAGCAATGTATTCAACCACAATAATGGTGTGAAGGAAAAACACATAATCCTATCCATTAATGCAAAACATCTACAATGAAAATCCAGTGTTATTTCATGAAAAACACTCAAGAAAGCAGGAATGAAAGGAAATTTGTTCAATATGGAAAAGAGTAGTACCAAAAGCCACAGCAAACATCATGCTCAACGTTAAAGACTGAAAGATTTACTCCTGAAATCAGGAACAAGGCCAGGAAGCTGGCCTTCATCACCATGACTCAATAGTGTACTGCAAGTTCTACCCAGAATCTTGAGGAAAGAAAGAAAAGGCATCCATGGGTGAATGGAAAAATTAAAACCCTGTCTCTTCACAGAACATAGGTCACATCATCTTATATATAAAACTACCTATAATCAGCAAAGAAATTATTTGAGCTAATCAACTAATTAATCCAAGTTACAGAACAAAATATCAATTCATGAAAATCTATCTTATATGCATACGCTGGCAAAAAATAATCTGAAAAAGAATTTATGAGAACAATTCCATTTTTAATAATGTCAACATCAATATTGAGGAGTATATTTAATCAAGGTACGAGACTTGTTTTTACGTATGTAAAGTTGTATGTTTGAAATTACTGGAGAGTCAATTCCTTTTCAAAACATCATGTATGTCAACAGCATGCCAGAAAAGCAGAGAAAACATCAAACTTCCATATAGAAGCCAAGCCTTACCCAGATCCAGTTCACCCAAAGTCCACATGTCATGTAGAGGCACTGTGGGAAGGTTATACTAGGAGCCGCTGTCCTCCGTGTTGTGGACGACCTGGATATGGTAGAAACAGTGGGATTTTTGAATTCCAATTTTCCACTTCATTCCACAAAAAAACTATTAGAACTAATAAATAAATTCAGTAAAGTTGCAAAATCAATACACAGAAATCAGTTGCATTTCTCAGCACTAATAATGAACCATCAGAAAGAGAAAGAAAGCAACCCTATTTACAACTGCATCAAAAAGAACAAAATACCTGGGAATAAAGTCAACCAAGGAGGTGAAAGACCTGCACACTGAAAACTTGAAGACATTGATGAAGACACTGAAAACACACCAATAAATGGAAAGATATCCTGTTCTCACGGAATGGAACAATTAATAGTGTTAAAACATCCATGCTACCCAAAGCAGTGGACACAGTGAATGCAATCCCTCCCAAAATTCCATGGTATTTTCCCCCAAAACAGAGCAAATCCTCCTAATATCTGTGGGGAACCACAAAGGACCCCAAATAGCCAAAGAAACCCTGAAAAAAGAGAACGGGCCGGAGGCAACTCCCTCCCTGACGTCACACTCTGCTGAGAAGCTACAGTCACCAAAACAGTGTGGAACTGCCTCAAAACGGGCACAGGGACCAGAGGAACAGGACAGAGAGACCAGAATTCAACCCACACGGACGGGCTCGGTGAATTTAGGACACAGGGACCAAGGACACACCAAGGAGCACGACACTCCCCACGATAAATGGTGCTGGGAAAACCGGACGCCCCATAACTCACGCTGGCTACCCTGCACACAAACCTGACCAAACACCCAGCTTTCCACGCCAAGCCCTCCCTCGCTCACACGAAGACGGACCCCCTCAACGGTCAGTCGCCCACAGGAAGCTTCTCCCCACTTTTCCTCACCGTCTCTTCACCTTTTCCTCAGGCATCACCTGGGTCCTCAGGAAACCTAGTTCCCTAGTCAGCGTGGACGCAGCCCCACTTTGTCCTGAAGCCGAAACCCCAGCGAGTCCTAAGGAGACGGGAGACCGAGCTCCTCTCAGCAGAGACGCGGAGCCGGGCGTC